>NC_056733.1:437511432-437676432 GCF_019279795.1 Protopterus annectens
GCAAAAGGTACAGGTAGATTTTATATATATATATATATATATATATATATATATATATATAGAGGAGGAGGAGTGTGAAAGCTGTGCCAAGGATTAAATGGTGGAAGTTAAAAAAGGGTGATTGTGAAGTGGAGTTTAGGGAAGAGTTAAGACAGGCACTGGGAGGCAGTGGAGAGTTACCGAATAGCTGGGTAACTACAGCAGAACTAGTAAGGGTGACTGCTAGAAAGGTGCTTGGTGTGACATCTGGACAGAGGAAGGAGGACAAGGAGACCTGGAGGTGGAATGAGGAAGTACAGGAGAGTATACAGAGGAAGAGGCTGGCGAAGAAGAAGTGGGATTGTCAAAGAGATGAAGAAAGTAGACATGAGTATAAGGAGATGAGGCGCATGGCAAAGAGAGAGGTGGCGAAAGCTAAGGATAGGGCATATGGAGAGTTGTACGAGAGATTGGACACTAAAGAGGGAGAAAAGGACCTGTACCCATTAGCAAGACAGAGGGACAGAGCTGGGAAAGATGTGCAGCATGTAAGGGTGATAAAGGATAGTGAGGGAAAGGTACTCACAAGAGAGGAGAGTGTGTTGAGTAGATGGAAAGAGTATTTTGAGAGGCTGATGAATGAAGAGAATGAGAGAGAGAGAAGGTTGGATGATGTGGGGATAGTGAATCAGGAAGTGAAACAGATTAGCAAGGAGGAAGTAAGGGCAGCTATGAAGAGGATGAAGAATGGAAAGGCTGTTGGCCCAGATGACATACCAATGGAAGCATGGAGGTGCTTAGGAGAAATGGCAGTGGAATTTCTAACTAGATTGTTTAATGAAATTTTGGAAAGTCAGAGAATGCCTGAGGAGTGGAGAAAAAGTGTTTTGGTACCTATCTTTAAGAATAAGGGTGATGTGCAGAGCTGCAGTAACTACAGAGGGATAAAACTGATTAGTCACAGCTTGAAGTTATGGGAAAGAGTAGTGGAAGCAAGGTTAAGAAGGGAGGTGATGATTAGTGATCAGCAGTATGGTTTCATGCCAGGAAAGAGCACTACAGATGCAATGTTTGCTCTGAGAGTGTTGTTGGAGAAATACAGAGAAGGTCAGAAGGAGTTGCATTGTGTCTTTGTAGACTTGGATAAAGCATATGACAGGGTGCCTAGAGAAGAGTTGTGGTATTGTATGAGGAAGTCGGGAGTGGCAGAGAAGTATGTAAGAGTGGTACAGGATATGTACGAGGGTAGTGTGACAGTGGTGAGGACTGCAGTGGGAGTGACAGATCCGTTTAAGGTGGAGGTGGGATTACATCAAGGATCAGCTCTGAGTCCTTTCTTATTTGCAGTGGTGATGGACAGGTTGACAGATGAAATCAGACAGGAGGCCCGTGGACTATGATGTTTGCAGATGACATTGTGATCTGTAGTGAGAGTAGGAATCAGGTTGAGGAGACTCTGGAGAGGTGGAGATATGCTCTAGAGAGCAGAGGAATGAGGGTCAGCAGGGCTAAGACAGAATATATGTGTGTAAATGAGAGGGAGGGTAGAGGAATGGTGAGGATGCAGGGAGTAGAGTTGGTAAAGGTGGACGAGTTTAAGTACTTGGGATCAACAGTTCAGAGTAATGGTGAATGTGGAAGAGAGGTGAAGAAGAGAGTACAGGCAGGGTGGAATGGGTGGAGAAGAGTGTCAGGAGTGATTTGTGACAGACGGGTATCAGTAAGAGTGAAAGGGAAGGTCTACAAGAGTGTAGTGAGACCAGCTATGTTATATGGGTTGGAGACAGTGGCATTGACAAAAAAGGCAGGAGTCAGAGCTGGATGTGGCAGAGTTAAAGATGTTAAGATTTGCAATCGGTGTGACTAGGATGGATAGGATTAGGAATCAGTATATTAGAGGGTCAGCTCATGTTGGACAGTTTGGAGACAAAGCAAGAGAGACGAGATTGCGTTGGTTTGGACATGTGCTGAGGAGGGATGATGGGTATATTGGGAAAAAGATGCTAAGGATGGAGCTGCCAGGTAAGAGGAATAGAGGAAGGCCTAAGATAAGGTTTATGGACGTGGTGAGAGAGGACATGCAGGCGGTTGGTGTGACAGAGCAAGATGCAGAGGATAGGAAGAAATGGAAAGAGATGATCCACTGTGGCGACCCCTAGCGGGAAAAGCCGAAAGAGAATGATGATGATGATATATATATATATATATATATATATATATAGATAGATAGATAGATAGATATATGATTTATATATATATATATATATATATATATATATATATATATATATATGTGTGTGTGTGTGTGTGTGTGTGTGTGTGTGTGTGTGTGTGTGTGTGTGTGTGTGTGTGTGTGTGAATGTGTATTCAATTGTATAATTAATCTTTAAATCTACCTTTATGACAATTTTAATTGCCCTTGCTTAACTCAGGGTTATATGGCATTAAGTCCGATCAGTTTTTTATGTATTTTTCTTTTCATTATGGTTTATTACTATAGTCACAGGTGAGCATGTGACTGGTACTGTGGAGCTGCTAAAAAATGCCTCTGATGATAGTAGGTGATAAATAGGCACAGTCAGGAAATGCAGAGTGTCAGTCTAATACTGAAGTTGTGGCTCTCTCATCCACTCCCCAAAGATTGCACAATGACAGTGTGCCTATTCATACGCATCATACACATACAGAGCCCTCTGAGATAGGACAGGTTGAGGGTTATCCATTTGATCAGGGTAGTTTGGTTACTCCAGCTAAGAAGTCTCTCCCTAGACAACATGAAGATGAAGTACCACACAGTGGTGCTGGTAGATGAGCTCAGAGGAGGTATGCGTCCATCCCTCCCCCTGATTCTAGTGTGTCAGTAAGTGCCACCCAATGTATGTGCAGAGCCACCATGGAAGCATAAGCAAGTTCCACAAGATAGAACTAAGCAAGGATACAATGTCCATACTTAAACCAGGAATATTTTTCAGCATGTATTTGTCTTGCTGAAATTAAAGTTCTTCTATCTAGACACTTCTGATGGTACACTGCAGTATGAGCCAGCCTCCTTGCCCAAAATACTCACAGTCTGTGCCATGTTGCACAATTTAATTGTCAGGAAACAACTGCAACAAATGCATCAAGGCTAAGGACTGCAGTTCCCAGCACCACAGGCAGGACAAGCTGGGCCAACAAACACAGATGAGGAGGCGAAGGATAATTCAACAGCTGAGGATGATCAGGGCAAACATAGGCATGCACAATATGCTATGCCCATGACTAAGAGGTAGAACTATAGTACACACATTCAATACATAAACAAAAACCTAATAAGCGAAGCATGTATAAACAAAAAGATTAATACTTGCAAAATTAGCATCCTTTACTGATGCATGTAATGGTTGTATTCTGTGAATGTCAGACAGAGTCAGCCACAGAAGACACAACATGTAGAATCTGGATTTACCAAGGCAAATGATGAACCTGTAAGGAAGAGATAGAAGTTATTACCCTCATATGCAATTATTGTATGCCAGTATGATAAAACATGGCTCAACTGCATACGAATGTCAGCAGTGACTCATGAGTGATACATGTAACAAATACAAATCTGCCCAATACAGTGCATCTCACTTTAAAGTTAGCCCTGTCAGAGAGTTGCACTGCAAGTCTCTGCTCTATAGAGTGTATGCTAAGACCTGTGGGATTTTCTACAGAGAATACATTTACTGGAATACATTGAAGGTGGTTATTTCATCACTATTGATGTAAAACACCTCTATACTGTTATACCCCATAATATAGGGGTAGAATGGTTTTGTGAATATCTCTTGGAAAAGAATATACCACATGTAAAAATTAACAAATTTGAACATCTATTAAGTATTGTCTTGCATAACAATTTTATTTTGTTTGACAAGGAATACTATTTGCAAAAAGAGGGCATCTCAATGGGTTCAGCTTGTGGTGGCTACATATGGTAACATCATAATGTTACAATGGGAGAAAAAAAATTTATTTAGCTCAAACTGTTTCTTTCATTGTATATGTTATATGAGATTTTTGGATGGCATATTTATGTACTGGAAGGGGCCAGGAGAGATTATACCTGAATCCCTAGGATACCTAAATGGGTGTACCCCTTTCCTATGATTTACACACACGGTTGGAGTTGAGGAAATACCATACCTCAGTGTGAGGTTAATGAAAGACAGGGTATTTAAGGTGTTTAAATCTGAAATTTATGGAAAGCCAACATATTCAAACAGCTTTTTACATTTTAGTAATTCTTACCCATTTAAACAAAAAAAGCCATACTAAAAGGTCAATATGTAAGGGCTGCATGGATGGTATCCAAATCTGCAAGTGTTTTGGTTGAGTGTGACCATCTTAAAGACATGTTTCAGAAGAGGTGATACTCTAATTCATTAATAAATGATGTTATGTTAGAAGTGGTAAACAAAAGGGAGAGGGGATACTTTGAGCCTTTATTATATCAAAAACAACAAGAACAAGTAAGTGGGAATGATAGAGAAGTTGTTAATAGTATTGTTATGCAAACCCAGGTTCAAGAAACAGATCAAAATTTTGAGATATCTGAGGAGAGTAAATTTAACAGTGCATTTATCACAATTGTTAATAAAAGTAGTAGGAATGTTGCTGACATCTTGTATAAAAATTGGGTGGTACTGACTAATAACATAGACACCAGAAATGTAATGGATGAATCTCCTACCATTGTATATAAAAAGGGTAGGACTATCAAAAACTTTTTAGGATATACACAGTCGAATCCACAAAATGGATACATGAAAAAATGTGGTACATGTAACGATTGTAGTTATATTCATGAGGGTAGTTCACTCAATATTAACAACATTATAGCAAAAATTACCAGTAAATGTACATGCACGACAGAGAAAGTAGTATACTGCGCAGTTTGCACAAAATGTCCATGTTTTTATATAGGTAAAACAGAGTGGAAACTAAAAAGCAGAATTTATAAGCATGTAAAAGATATAAGGAATGAAAAGGAAACAAATGCCTTAGCTTGGCATAATATGGATTATCCTGACCATACTTTTAAATTTGGTATATTGGAGGTAATTACACCAGATATAAGGGGTGGACCATGGGCATTAATATCAGCAAAATAAGAAGCCCTATGGCAGTTAAGGATGAATTCACTACAATGGCCAGGATTGAATGACAGTTTTTCACTTGCATGTTTTTTAAAACTAAAAGCTCTGGAAAGATAAATTTTACATAGAAGTATTTCAAATATTTTATATTTAATATTTAATAGGATGTTTTAGGTATTGTCTTGCATTTATATATGCGATAGAGTATATTTATTTGTAGATTTAAGATATATTGTATTAGTTAAATAAATAAGGGGGGTTTCTTTTAGGATTGATTATATGCCATTTAAGTATTTAAATGAAGTGCATTTTACTAATTAAATCACTTTAACGCAGTTCCTGACTGAGCAGGGATGAAAGCTTGCGCATATAGTGTAGATTTGTGTGTGGAATATACTTTTGTGCTTTAAATCTACTGGGTGACATTCTTCAGCTTTCTCTGTGAGCATCAGCTGTTCTCCAGCTCTGTTTGTGCCATTTTTTGCTTATTAGTCTGTATTTACATTTTTTCATATGAAAACTGCTATATGTGCTATAACAACACAAATGGGAAAATGTCAGACATTACACAATGTTATCTGAAATATAAGCCATCACAAGTGTTTAAATATTTTATTTAGAAAGAAATTTAACATACCATGACATGATTTGTATGAAAGTCTGAAAAAAGTAATGTACTTGTAGCAGTCAAATAGAAGAATCTCAAGTTGGTGAATTCAGTCTATAGTACTGCAATACAAGTACCTTAGCTCCAGTTTGGGCTTATATAGTTCAGATTAATCCCTTTAGACACTTGTATATGTAATCAGATATCAATTCAATATCATTCATGAATCACACAATCTACAAAAAGTGGTGGTGAGGTAAACATGGTGTGGGGACTTACACAATGCCATTCACACTCCCTAACTATACAAGAATGATTATTGAGAGGTAGGGATTAATAAGGCATTGTCAAGTGTGAATAATTAACAGTATTTCACAAAATAATTGAGAACTTATAAAAAAAATATCAGCTTATTTTGGCTTGCCTACACAAGAAAACATTATAACCCATTTTTGAATATGTACTCAAGATGTGCTATATATTCATATATACAAAACATAATGCCATCATTTTACAAATTTATCAAAATTCAGGTACAGCTCACAAATAAAGAGACAAATACACTGTTGTGTTTCATATATCTGTTATCACTGTAAAAAGAATTGTTACTTTAACTGTTTCAAATATCAAACACATGCATATATCAACTGTGAAATGAAAAAGGACAGCTTGATAACATGGATATATTGCTCCATAACTTTAATATGTTAGAAAGTCAAAGCTTGAGTATATGAACTCACCTTTCTCTTCATCATAAACTGCTCTGTGTCTCTGTGACTGTCAGTGGTCACTATTAGAAAATAACGGTTCACTTCCTATGGCAAAAACTGAAAATTTAATTTTGGATGCCATCAACAACATAAATAAGACTGGCAGAAGTGCACTTCTGTCAGCACTCTAGACAGTACCAAGAAAATGCATCTGCCAATTTATTTTCTTTGTGGTTCAATGTGTTAATGCATTAAGTTTGGAGAACATACAAAGATAATACTGGGTTCAAATCCGGACTATGGATAGTTTTACTGAATGGGTCAGAATAAATAGTGTTACATAATTTTTCATTTTTATTATGAATTGAACAACCCTAGTCTGTGTAAAGTGTGTTAAATATGTTACCTACACTCTGTATGAATTGAATTTAAGCATAACCCTGATCACATTTAAGTGAAATAACACTTTCATATGTATAATGTTAAAATACTTAGTAACTGGCCAAAAGACAATCATTATGTCGATTTCTCAGTGACTCAACATGTTAGTGCAGTAATGTATGCATGACAGTAGGATTTTATTCCAGATTTTTATAATTGCAAGGAACTATTCATGTTTTATTGGCTGGAAATCAAACTATTCTTAGTAATAATAACAACATTTGATATTCATGGTGTAAAAAAAATGACATTTTCTAAAGTATGAAAAAAGTCAATTAGTGACATGATGTGTGTGGAAATATTTATAATATAATCTGGATTAATTATCCATATCACTCAAGTAATGACAATAATGCATTTCCTTTAAAATATATAATTATTACTTGCATCTTGCATGTGAAAAATGAGCTTATGTAATCTCCTGTATGGTCCCTTTCTCATGAATTGTCAATACCAGAATGCTTAATGATGTGTAACAGAAATGGGAGATCTGATGTTGTCAATTTTCATTCATTCCTCAGCTAATGATACTAACGGGTTTGAATTCAAATCATCTATTACACTAGCTTTCGGCCACCAAAAAGCTTTCAAGCTCCTTCCCTCCCCATAATGCACTAACTTCTAACACCTCTCACATCTTGTTTTCTGCTTTTGCATCTAGATGTGGTCACCTTCATCTCTTGAGATAGAGTGAGAGATAAGTCTTTCTTGCATATTTCTTATTTAAAACTACTTATTTACAACTACTTATTTAATCTTTATCTTCATTTTGAAGTCATTACTGCTACATTCATTTATGTCATAAACCTTTGAGTGTACTCTTTTCCTACCACTGTTGGTAGGCCTAGCCTTCTTTCCCTACTCCTTTTAAACTTAGTGTATATTTTGTCTCTTACCATAGTTGGTAATTTTCCTCTGTGGAAGATAATTGTATTTCCTCTCTATCATTGTTGGTATTTAAGTTTCTAGTTAAACTTTCTAGTTAAGAAAAAAAAAGTTTAGTTTAGTAATTTTGCTATTACTGTAGTTTTTCTATTTTCAGAATGTCTGAAAAAGGTCATTCAGGATTTAAAACAAAATGTGCTAAGTATGGGCACAAGTTGCCTTATTCTGATGCCCATAATGTTTGTGTATATTACTTGGGCCCAGATAATTTACAACAGGATTACAGTATCTGTTGTGGTTTAACCCCCAAGCACTAGCTGACAGGAGAAACACATTGATTTTGAACGACTTGATGCCAACTTCCTACTCTGAAGCCATTACTGGGGCTCAATCCCAAACACAAAGCTAGAGATCCTACAAAAAAGTCTAAACCTTCTGAGCCTTCAGCCTCTTCTTCCTCAGACCCTAAAAAGAAAAAAAGGGAAATCAGATCTGAAATTACTCACTGTCTAATAACATTCATTGGATTCAGTCAAGCCTCTATTGGATTCTAGATCTTCGGATCCAAAATGTTATCAAGGACAACTAATTCTCATCTGGATCCAGTCACATCCATAGTGTCTTATCTCTCTTTCATTCCTACAGGAGCCTTAGAGAAGCAGATGTGGAGAGAATGATGAGGAAATTCTTCATGGCATAAATTCAGATGGGAGTTATTCCAACTTTTACCTCATTCATGTCAGGAAGTCTGCTCATCTACCATTCCACCCATTACAGCTCCTTCTCTAATAAAACCTGTTGTTTTAGAGTCCTTGGATCTGAGCATTCTGAGTCCATCTGGTTCAGATCCAAAGCAAACACTTTCTTCAGATCTGAATACTGCTCTGAGTGGACTGGCTCTGATATCATCAAGAGTGGGTTGTTCTCAGAGGGAGGTGACGAGCCATAAATTTGCTTTCCTGGTTCACCTGTCTTTCTTCTCTCCAGACCAATCAGCCTTTGTGACTGTGAAGACAGTGTTCTCTGCTCTGCAAGACAGATGGATCCTACCCCTTAGATGCACCCTCTACTTTTCAGATGAGTTTGCACCATAAGTCTCAATATTCTACCCCACAGAGGCAGCCAGCAAAAAGATTCTAGACTACCAAGCAGGGTATCATAATCTCTTTTGATACTTCACTAGAGCACCCCACCAAGGAAGTCCCTAGAAAAAGAAAGTGCAAAGGGAGACACTTAGACTCTCCTCAAGAGTCAGTCATGGAGGATAAGAAGAGAGATCCCCAAAATCACCACCCAATGACATCTCATTTGGAGCCATTCTTGAGATCCTTAAACAGAAGGGTGGCTGGTCTTCCCAAGACCCTCCTCTAGAGGAATCAGTATTTCTGGAGGACTTTGGAGCTGGTCTGTCTATTTCTTGGATTACTTCATTTGCCAATGAGTTCATTCATTTGGTCTCTAGGTGAATGTGGAAAGATCCTGATTTGGTTGAGCCAATCTCCAAGAGATCAGACAGAATTCTGGTTCCACCAATAGGAAGGGAATTTGAAGGTAAAGGGTTGCCAATGGATGCCATGTTTGTGGCGGCAGCTACAAAAAGGAACTTGCTGAACAGAGTTCCACTGTTCATCCTCATAAGGAGTCTAGGGTGATTGACAGATTTATGAAGTGTGTTTATGCTTTAGCAACCTTTGCACTCAGATCGCTGAACTACCTGGCACTTTTTACAAGACTTCAAAGAGATTTGATTAAAGAGCTATCAAAATCTCTTTCTGGATCCGAAACTGCAGAAGCTCAATCTTCAGCAGTCTTTCAGTTAGCTACATTACAAGCTGCATCTAATTCATCCATGAGGCTTATCTCGCATGCTGCAGAAGGTGGCTCAAGGACCATGGGTTCAGGTATTTCCATCAGGAGGCATGCCTGGATATGTCTGTGTGATTTTGTAGAGCCCTTCAAGTCCTCATTCTTCAGTGCTCCTTTTGATGGCACTTCTTTGTTTGACTCCACAATGAAGGACACATTCTCCATGTGTGAGAAAGACAGAAAGACCGTCTCTGCAGTGGGTGTCCATTTTTCAACCCCTCAAAGGAACTCTTTCAGGAATCAATGAAGAGGGCAAAAATGTGGTTCAGAAAGTGCCACGGTCCTTTTTAGGACACATGTGGAGATAGTTGCCCCAGAGACAGAAGGGGAGATATAAAGGAAGGTGACACCTCCTGTGGCAGAGGAGGGCCACAAAACCAGGGGTCTATAGGTTAATTTTCCAACAGACTCTTTCAGGGCTCCTGAAAGGAGGCCTGATTGCCCACAACTGGAGGCAGTCGAAAGTAATGTATCTCTGCACCAGAGATCCTGGCTAGATATAACAAAAGACAATTGGGTGCAGAGAATTTTTCCAGAGGTTATATAATTCCCTTTTCCCTACCATTGTTAAGACAATTTCCTGATGTTCCACCCAATCAGTGGAAAGCAGCAGCACTAGAAATCCAAAACCTGCTAAGAAAAAGAGTCATCCAAGAGGTCCTACCAGACCAAATAGAATCTGGAATTTACCCAAGATTCTTTTTAGTGCCAAATAAAACAGAGGACTGGAGATGAATTTTGGATCTCAGTGTATTGAACAAGTCAAGTTTGACACACTAAATTCCATTCTGCCATTTCTGGGTAAAGACAACTGGATGTGATTGATAGACCTTCAGGATGCATACTATCACATAAACATGTGCAGACAATCCAGCAGGCACTTACTCATCAACCAGAAAACCAGTCACTATCAATTCAGACCACTGCCCTTTGGCCTCACCACAGCGTCTGGGGTGTTCAACAAATGTATGGCAGTTGTAGCAGCTCACCTGAGACTGCAGGGATTCCGAGTGTATCAATAATTAGACGACTGGCTCATTACCACCCTGACCAGGCATCAACTGATAGAAGCATGTGATCAAGTGCTACAAACTTGCTCAAATCTCAGAATAACTATAAATTACAAGTCTCACTTACAACTGTCCCAAACATTAGAGGTCACAGGGGTTGTGTTTAACACTGTATCTATGGTAGCTTCTCTTCCTCTTTCATGAGCACAAACGATAAGGATGCAGGTGAGGAAAATAATTTACAGTACCAGAATTTCAGCCCAACTGATTCTACAAGTCCTGTGGTCAATATCAGTGTCAATAATTTTAGTTCCTTTAGTGAGATTCCACATGAAAGTTCTACAATGGATGCTACAAAGACAGTGGTCAGTGCTTTCTCAACCCAAGTCAGCAAAGATAAGAATAAGTCAAGTATGCAAAAGTACCTTTGCTAGTGGGTGCAGTTGCAACAGGTACTACAAGGCTGCCCTTTCATCCTCCCTCAGCCCAAGGCTATAGTAACCATGGATGCTTCCCAGATTGGGTGGGTGGGCATTTCCTGGGGAAAATAGTCCAAGGCACTTGGTCCCTAAAAAAGGCCAACTCACATATCAATGTTCTGGAAGAGAGAGCGGTGCTTTTAGCATTGCAGACATTCCAAGACTCACTCCCTTTCAGAACAATTGCAATCTAGACAGACAACGTCAGTTGTTTGGTACATCAACAAACAAAGGGGCAACCAGATATTATCCCCTGTGTTGAGAAGCCTTCAGAGTGTGGCAATTAGTGATATCTTCCAACCACCTTCTAATAGCAACACATATTCCAGAGAAGTCCAACTTGATAACAGACAAACTGAGCAGATCCATTTTACTACTTCATGAGTGGTCTCTCAACAACAAAGTGACAGATATGATTTTCAGTCAGTGGGGCCAGCATTGCTGTAATCTTTTTGCCTCTCCTCTGAACAACAAGTGCAACAGCTTTTTTGCTGTAATCCTGCTGCCTGAAGAATTACTGAGGGATGCTCTACTCCTTGACTGGCTCCTGGTCTTCTGTATGCTTACCCTCTGATCCCCCCCCCCCCTAATTCCCAAATTCATGCAGATAGAAGCCTGGTTGAAGAGCAAAGTCATCCACATTACTCCTTACTGACCACGTCAGATTTGGTTTCCCTTCCATTGGCCTCACCTACAGTATCCACCTTGGATTATGGCTCCAATTCCAAACCCACTGTCCCAACCAACAGACATGGTTAAACCAGATATCTCAAGCCTCAAACTAACAGCATGTTTTCTCCAATTCATTAAATAGCAACACAACCAATGCTTTCTTCCCCTCTCCATTCCATACTTTTATTGTCCCATAAACCTTCTACTAGGAAATTTTACAGGAATAAATGGAAAAAAAGTTTATTTATTGGGCAGAGCAAAATCAGATTGACCCATTTTCAGCTCCAATTCAATCAGTTCTGGTATTTTTGGTGAGTCTATTTAATGAAGGTGCTAGCTCATCAACTATTAAAGACCAACTTACAGCAATCTATAGTTTTCATATGGGATTTCACAATTCTTCCTTGGCTTCCTCTAAGCTGTGCAAAGCCTTCTTGAGAGGCACTCTCCTGTGAAGAACCCCCTTATAATTGCTATGAATGCTAGGATTTTTTTGTGTTTCTCTACCTCAATTACTGGCTCCTCACAGCTTCCACCAAGCATTTTTATTTACTCCAAAGCCTATCTATTCCACCTATGCCTCTATCTGGCATCACAGTCAGTTACAACAAATCACACATATATCCCATTGAGGTTCTGGAGTTCATATGTACTAACCTGGATACAGTTTCACAGCTAGTAAGACTACATCAAACTAGACTGTCCACTTTGCAACATCAGGCTGAACAACTTTTGTCTCTTCATTCCCCAATAGCCAGGTTGCATCTCCTCTATTCTATGGCTGCCTCTATAATTCCTGTATGTACAACTGGCAAGATTTTATATGAGAGTGTTACAATGGTCAGTGGATGTCCAATGGTTAATAAGATGTCATATCTTCATTTTTCCCATTTGAA
The DNA here is from genome assembly GCF_019279795.1 of Protopterus annectens. Lineage (NCBI taxonomy): Eukaryota > Metazoa > Chordata > Ceratodontiformes > Protopteridae > Protopterus > Protopterus annectens. The sequence goes on from NC_056733.1 coordinate 437,524,101, forward strand.
TCACCAAGATTTGCAAGTAATATATCTCCTGGTGAAATCATGCCCTGGAAGTTCCACAGGGCTGTCCTTTAATTCCTCCCTTACCCAATGTCATGGTCCCCACAGACTCTGCCCAGCTGGGGTGGGGGACACTATTTTAGGACAGATAGTTCAAAAGTACATGATCCCCCTTAGAGGCACATCTCCACATCAGTGCTGCACATCAGTGATCTAGAGATGATAACAGTCCTCCTACCATTGCAGGTCTTTCAAAATGTCCTTCCTCTGGGGAGATGGCTATACAGACAGGCAGACAATATGTCAGTAGTCTGGTACATCAAAAAAACAGCAGGGAACCCATTTCTATCCCCTGGGTCGAGAAGCAATGAGAATATGGCAGTGGGCGATCTCTAACAATCACTTCCTAATAGCAGTACACATTCCAGGGAAGTCCAACACTTTACAGGACAGTCTGAGCAGATTTATTCTATTGCCTCATGTGTCAATCCATCAGTGGTGAAGCAGATAGTTCATCAATGGGGTCAGACATGATCTTTTCATCTCTTTCCACAACTACAGATGCAGCAGGTATTTTGCCTTGATCCTCCGGTGGGGGTTCTCTGAGAGATACTCTGACGCATCTAATTCCCAAATTTCTACAGAAAGCATGTCAACAGAATCAACGATGATCCTCATTGCCCCATTATGGCCTCAATAAGTGTGGTTCCCTTCTATTGGCCTCACTTAATATGTCCCCCTTGGGTACTGATTCTAGATTTTTTTACTTTAACTTTTCACAATGGAGGAAGTTAATCTATACTGAAGGTACAATTAACTGCTATTTTCAATTTTCATATTAGCAAAATCATTCCTCTCTGGCTTTTCTCATGCTGTGCAAAACATTCCTTAAGAGTACCTTTCTGCTTAAAACACCTATTAAGAATCCCTCTCATCTTTAGGATCTTACAGTACTTCTATACGCCTTGACACAATCACCCTATGAACCAGTGGCTGAAACAGATTTAAAATGTTTATCTTCAAAAAATTTTGTTGGTTTTACATCAGCTAGGTGAGTATCTAAACTCTGGGCACTATCTTGTCAGCCACCTTACCTAATTTTTCAAAAATACTGCTTTTTTACCATCAAACCTTCTTTTTTTACCAAAAGAAGCATCAAAAAATAGGTTCAGGCTATTAATTTGGACATTTTCTTTTTGAAATTCTCTGTAAAGGGAAATATATGCTTCATGTATTGGCTCTACATAGACAACTCAGATTCTCCCTGTATAGGACTTAAGTTCTCAGTAAATTTGATCAATTCTTCATCTCCTTCTCAAAGGCAAAATTGGGTCACTCTGTGTCAAAAATAACTTAAGTTAGTTGTCTCACTGATTGCATTTCTCACAAATCAAGGAAAGGGATTTGACCTTACCAGGAACTCCAAGTTCATTTCACAAGATCCGTTTCTACTTCTTCCTCTTCCTCTTTCTTATCAAGAAGTTCAATACATGACATTTGTGTGGACACCACTTGGTCCAACACCCATACTTTTATTGCTCATTACAATTTGGATATTTTTTCAAGTGACAGTGGTCTGGCATTTGGTTCTGCCATCCTCCAGAATATCCTTCCATAAAGACCACCCTGGGGACTCTGTCTCATTGGTTGAGGAATGGAAAAAAAGACAAAATCACATACAAACGTTATGTACTCACCATAATAATGCATCTGTGTTCTCTGTTTTTATCCTTCCTGAACCTCCCTTCCTCCATTCTTCCTTCCATTAATGGAAGATTTATATATATCTTTCTGGTATGCCCTGAGCAGTATACCCTATTGGTCTTTCCCCTTTTTCAATTCCAGGTATTCTACTATCTTGACTCTGGTACCTTGGCAGTTATCTTTCTTTCCCTTTATGTATACCACTGTTTTTAGTTCTTTGAATTCTAAGACTAAGGTGAGCAAGCTTGATCTGAGGTAATAAAAGGTTTGGAGGGGATTATGGATAAGGGGGAGCTTGAACATCCTAAGTCTAAAAAGTGGCCAAAGTCAGACCCAAGGTCGGGTCTGAAATCCGTTGGTTGATAAAGGATGAAAACAGACAACACAGATGCATTGTTATGGTGAGGACATGACTTCTGTTCATCATTATGCTTCTTTTTGTCTGTTTTTTGTTCTGTACACTTGTTGAAGAAATAGCCCAGAATCAATTGAACCATCAGGAAAGACTGGCTCACCTCAGAAAGGCACAGGGTAAGTATGGATCAGGTATGAAAGCAAGTGAGTTCACTATACATCTTAATATAGTCTTAACTAATTTCAGTGCATTAGTCCATATGAGCTTGAGTAGGCATATCTAACCTTTATATCAAGCATACATACCTGCTCCAACATGACACACTTTTTTCAGCTCATTTGACCACATAGCATTATTCTGTTGCTGTCACCCAGTCCTGATGTGAGGACTATCACAATTCATCAAATTCTTATTACCAAGTATACATTTATGTTGTGAAGAAGTGAATAGCTATGGTGTTCTCCCACCAACATCGCACATATTCCTTTGTTCTTTCCCCTGTGTCCTACTCTCTGCTTGCACCCCATTTTCACCACTGTGATATTAACCCCTTTTCCATACGTTTAATCTGGTCAAAAAATAGAATCTTACACAATGCACATGACGAGAAATTGCCCATACAAAAGCCTTCAATTGCTGTACTCAGCATTTACGTGACACTAGGCATCACACACCAGTGCGGAGTGACAATAAATATCATTTGACATCTCATGGCAAAAACTTGCGAGATTTTGCCATAGACCACAGTTCTACTGTTATCTTCACTCAAATGTGCTTATCCCTTATGCGCTATAGAAACACAGACTGATTGCACTATTATGATGTTACTCTTACACATTTATTAGGCTGCTGGATGTAATGTCACCTAATGGAATGTTATTATTATCATTACTGTGATGATGCCTGATGGATATATTCTCTCTTTCTTCTGTTTGTTGTCACTGTCCCTTTAAATATGTGCTTTTAACTTAGAGAAATCCTAGGTGATGTGCTGAGATAATGCTCAGGTCTGTATACTACTTTTTGCATAATGCGAAGAGTTCGAATCCAGAAGCATGTCAAACTATTGTTTTATGTTTTTTAATAATACTATTGTGTGTGTAACTATTGCTTACATATGCTGTTAACAAATCATTATCCTGGTTATGTCTTAATCTTGTTTTTACATTCATACCCCTACTTACTTCCTATTGAAAATGCTTTATTGTACACAGCAGAAAGGAGTAGTTATAATGACAAACCTGAGTAGCACACCACAAACATGGCTAGAAATGACCCATAAACAAAACTTTTTCTATGTCTCCATCTCTGTCTTCCAATCTTTCTCTCTCTTCTCCCCTTCCCATCTCATTAGTCTTTGTCCTGAGCATTTGAGTGACAGCTGGGACTGAGTAACAATAGTAAGTGGAGTCCATTAAAAGTTCACAGTTTTATGTCAAAACTTGTGAGTTTTTGCCTTTGGTTGTATTAGTCAGATGCCCTTTGTGCTGTTTTGCTTATCTAGACTGCACTGTGGAAAGGCAGGCTGATAAGCACTGTGAGGAGACAGTTGTTATCATATCTTCAATAGGCTGCAGAGCTGAATGCATGTTATATGGGATGTTACAACTGTAACTAATGTTATTAAGTATGGTGCATACAAACTTCCTTGCTTTATAGTGTTTCCATAGACCAGGATTCCATTAACATTAACATACTTGGTCTCTTATGTGTTTCATGATCAGGCCCAAAATGCTCAAAAATTCCCCCAAAAAAGTGCAAGACATTTGGTACAATTAAGACACAGTACACTAGGTACATCTTAAAATATTGCTGCTATACACATATAAGGTGATAGGATGAATTAAGTTGCATGTTCTTGCATTTTCTGATGTCTTTTAATTAAATGTATATTATTGAATTGTGACTGTGTTACTCAATGATGTCACACAAGCACAGGCAATTGAATAAGAAGCAATACAACATGAACACATAGACAGCCACCAGATATGAGTGCTGTCTAAGTATGCACCTGTATTAGCCATACAAATATTGTTGTGCCTCAGTTATGAAGATAACTGTGCAAAATTTGACAAACAAAACATTTACATAATATACTTTCATTCTGCACTGGATCAGAGTTAGAACTGTTTGTATGTGTATCCTCCTTATCTATGTTATGCTTGGCATAAAGCACCAAGACCACTATTAATTCCTGTTCTACTTTCAAAACCTCAAAATATAATGAGTCATGTGCTAATAATTTGCCATCAGTCTTGCAAATGAGCTTATCAGTGTTGCACTTCAGGAAGTGATTTGAAAAAAAAAGAACGTAATGTGTGTGGCTTGTATTACTTCTGCTTGTTCTAAAAGCTGTTGTACTCTTGATATCATTAGTTCACTGTGATGCTATGTAAATACTACATAATATAGTGTTTACACAGCATCACAGTGCAAATACTACATAATGCAAAGTTATGTCTGCACTCCAACACATTTAGGCTTGCAAATGATGTACAATGGTGTGATACCTTTGCAAAACGTACCTTTTGAGTGGTATGAAGTAATACACTTCCATTTTCTTGACCTGTCTGTTTGCATTTACACTGCATATTGTCCAGGCATGCAGAAATATTGATAATGATACAACAAATGACTACAATCATCATGAAATAAACATTCAAGAATGTTTGTCAAGTTTGCTGTTTCATAAGTGTGACTGCGATCAATACACCATACTGTGAAACATCTACATGTCACTCACACTACCGCAATGTACATGAATGTCACAATAGCTAATTTATATGAGTAGTATATAATTACTTGTGATCAACACATTTGTGCTACTTCTGCTTTTCAGGACACATTCCTTTTCACCCAAACCTATGATTCACACTGGTGTCTCTGCAATGTACTGATGTTGTAATCCTTACAAATGGGTAGTACGCCACAACTAAAATCAGACTTCCACTGTGTTTCTTGAAGTTGATGTAATGAACTCTAGACTGTGTAGTTAGATAGGTAGGTGTGCAAATAGAGCACAGTGACTGATTTGCATGTGTGCGTTTGTGTCTGTAGTGCTTGGTAGGACTAGCATCACCCACACAACTCACGTGTAAACCTCCACTCAAGAGAAACATTTAAACTGAGAGAGGGCTCCCCTATCAATTTTATCCACTTTTATCATAAGCACCTTTTCTGCAACACAATAATATGGTAATCCTTTCAAAAGTGTACTACCTCACTGTTTTAATCAGACTTCGCCTATGGCATTTACAGTTGCTACTGTGTATTCTAGTTTGTGTAACCTTACATGCAGGTGATTTAGATCCAAATTGAACTAGATTGTGTGTGTGTCCCTAGTATCAAGTAGTTATGACTTCAACAACAGGTCAGATGTGTTCCATTCCACTTAAGAGAAACATTGTGCTCTCCCACATCAGCTTCTTCCACTAACACTTGTTCTGCTACACACTGATGAGATCATCCTTTCAGATTTTCTCTATATCACCATTAAAAGAAGACTAGTCTTGTGGCAGTTGCAGTTAACACTGTGTTGTCTAGACTGTGTAACTAGATAGATAAGTGGTTCAAATCCAGCATTTTTGATGGGCTTTGAATGTGTGCGCATATCTGCAGTGTCACTTAGAATTAGCTTCATAAAAAGACCCATTGAGTACCCTTCCATTTATGAGATACATATTCACTAGGAGAAGGCTTTCTATTGATTTCTTCCACTTTTATCACTGACATCTTCTCTGTAGCCTACTGATGAGGTCATCCTTTCAAATGTGTACTATCTCACTATTGTAACCAGACTTCTCCGGTGGTGCTTGTGTTTAGTAATGAGTATTCTAGATTGTGTAACTAGAGAGGTAGGTGATTTTAATCCAACCCTGTGGAAATTATATGACTGTATTTATCTACTGATGGGTAAATATGGCTTCTTAAACAGATCTGATATGAACACTTCTGGTTCCACTTCATATCATCAAATTTCATTTCATCGAATTTCAAAACATCGAGACCAAATCGTCGAAAACCCAAATCATTGAAAACCCATATCATCGAATCTGAAATCATTGTAAACTAGAAAGCAACTAGAAATAACATTCCACAGAGTTAGTACTGCATTTATGCAGGGGGCAAGCCCCCCTGCACCCCCAATGTGGGGGGCTCCACCCCCACACCCCCGTATATAAATATACCAACTCCAAGGTTGTACTACAGTGGGGGAAAAAGGTAATTTCCTAACCCCACTGTAGTGCGACCTTGGAGTTGGTATATTTAATTATGGGGGGTATGGGGGGTGCAGGGGGGCTTGCCCTCCTGCATAAATGTAGTAAACAGTGTCTGGGATGTTATTTCTAATTGCTTTCTAGTGTGTTCTGCCAAGTAGGAATTATTTCATTTTACCAACAAATATGATGAGTAGCTTTACAGTGGCATTGAGCTCTCTCACTCCTTTCAGTCCCTTTAGCACATACATCATCCTATCAAAAAAAATGGTGATGTCATCCTTTCAAATGTGCATTTTCACACTTGTAAACAAACCTCACATGATACTTGTGATTCATGCAATATTCTCTAACTTGTGATTTTAGTTACATAGTCAGTTCAAACCCACACATTACTTCATAGGCTCAGTTGTGACAGTGCATGACTGCATGTACATATAGGTAAGTATTGTGTCACCCACATATCTGATGTGTACATGTATAGCAGAAGAGGGATCTTTCATTACTTTCTGTCCATTTGTCTTAGATGACTGCCCATTTGTTGAAATGTGATCTATGTCATCCTTGTGGTAAGCCTGTCTTGTGTCAATTAGAAATAATACAGTGTTCTGTAACTTTTAAGGCATGAGTTTGAATCTGGCATTATCTACATATTGAGAATGCTTGTGTTTCTACAGTCACAGGGATGACTGCATTATGCAATATGTGTCATTGGGTACACCTACTATCATTCAATATTTTATGACAAAGAGGCAGATCACATCACTCTTTCAATCATTTTACAGGCACACATGTATCTTGTAGCAATAACATGATGTAAAGCCTTTAAAATACACCCTGTCTCACATTTGTAGTAAGGCTTCTCCTGTGGCACATGCACTCAAGACAATATCTTGTAGCTTGTATATTATACAGGTAGGTGTTCAAAACCTGCAGTGTGTGACTAGTATGACTATGCATCAGTATACTGCTATGCATGGATTACATCCACCAAAGTTTTAATGTGTACAATTGAAGTGAGGGCTTCTCCATTACTTCTAGTTTAAACACCTTTGCATGACAGTGATGACGTCTTTAGTTTAAATATGTTATGCTACACAGCTGTGGTAAGACTTCATCTGTGGCCGGAGTGGTTAGCACACAGTTCTGTAGATTGTGGACTTACACAGACAGCTGTTCAACTCTAGCAAATGACACAGTGTTAGTGTGCTGACGTGACCCAATGACATATATAACAGTGTGACAATTCATTATTATACAGTTTTATTATTAGCAAAGCCCTTTCAACACATTGGTGATTTCATGACAGTCAAAGAGTTGTTCTGTGATGCTTGTGGGGAGAGGTTTCCCCTGCCACATGCAGTACTCAGATAGGCAGTGGTTCAAATCTGGCACTGTATATATGCAAAACAATATAAATGTACAAGAGTGGCTTAGCTAGCTAACAGTGTTATTGATGCATCACATTTGGGTGAGCAGTAATATTGCTACATACTTTTGATATCACAGAATAATTTGTATTGGATAAATTAACATCAAAGGCCTTTCTTACTTCACGCCATAAATTGTGCTCTTTGTGACACCATCCCTTACTGTTGCAGACATGGTTACTACACAGCTGTGTAGAGTGTGGAGCATGATTATCAGGAAATTGAATCTAGTAATATTTGCCTGTCAGACAATTTTGACAGACAGGAGTGGTTTAGACAAAGAATGGAGATAACGCACAGTAAGAAAGCCGCAATCTTTAGGATTCACACTCAATGCCAGGAGAGCCTAGGCTAATACAATAGGATACTGATGTAATCCCTTCAAGGGCATTTGTCATGACACATCAGATATGCTTTTCTTTCTGTGGCATCAGTGGTTGATACACTTCTTTCTGTGATCTGACCTCTTCAAGTATTTGAGTCTGTAAAGCTGCCATGGCTGACTATGGCAGTGAATGCTCACAAGCATTATTTATTTTCCCAAAAATAATGGTCTGTATTGGATGACTTCATTCCCATAGTTATATACATGTTTTATTATTCTGGTCACATATGGGATTTAAAGGAAATGAGGGCTTATTAATAATTTCTTAATGCATGCCATGCTGCAAAACTGTCACAAAATTTGTGAGTGAGCCTGGGTTATCATACATTCTTCTAGTTTTGTGTTGAGTAGTTGAGTTATTGTAGTCTTTGCTAGGCTTCCTTGTAAATTAGATACCCAGCATATACCACAAAGCACTTTAAGTAATCAATGTCCGGAGATCGTTGTTGTCATGTATTCTTCTTTCTCAAGAGAGAAACAAAATTAGCCACCGAAAGGTTGGCTTTACCACCATCCTTGTGAGTGACTTATAGATCTACATGTGGAAGATGATGACATTTGTCACAAAGTGTACAGTTGCTGTATGTAAAATGTAAATTGTCAACAAGTCTTTTACAAATACACTTTAATGTTTCAACTGGGTATGATGTATGTTACTGTAGTGTCATACAGATATTACTGATGTCCTTAAGACACGTGTCAGGGCTAAATATCAGGTACAACATCATGATATATTGCTGTGAAGATAGGTGAAGGCTGGCAGCCCAGACAGATATAATTTTGTAGATAATGCTATCATTTGAAAATATTAATATAAGCCACAGATCTGTTCTCTTAAATTGGAAAAATGGTGTTAAATGTGGAACTGCAAAAATGTAACAACAGTGTACTCTGCTGTAACAAAGCTGATAAGTCAATTCTTTGATGTCAAAACTTGGAGCCGAGATGTCTAGATAAAGACATTCTGCCTATTGTTTTGAGGCCAGAGTTAATGGCTAGAATTTGTATGTATAATTTCTTTTATTGTTCTGGATTCCCGACCAGCTGCAAGATCAAGGGCTATTAACCTCTGAGAGTCTGTTAGCCTGGGAACCAGAAAGAAATGATGTAATCTGAAATGAATCAGTGGTACTGTGTTATCAATTTAAGGACAGAAAGAATGAGACCATTAGAGCATTTGTCATGAGAACATCCAACTCACCACTCTGCCTGTGTCTATGTGTAAGTAGGATTTTAGAACTGTGTTTCCTCTTAGATGTAGCTAGGAAATAGTAAGATTACACTAGTTTGTTTTTCCATGATGTCAGAACTTTTCTACTGTATTATTTTAAGTATTTCTCTGTGGTTTCTGAACTCTTGACTAGCACTGTGTAGTAAGAAGTATTGTCTTGTGTTTTTATTATTTTTTATTAAATATTTTTAAACTTTTCAACCGTGGCTGTTTTGTGTAGAGATAATTTAAGGTCTAAGAGTACATTGCATGTATATAGTGATACTGGCCAAGCCACCCCAAATAAGCCTTGACTGTTCAGTCACACTTACCATTTGGATAATACTATTGCAAAGTAATAATTGGACACCCTTTCATAAGGTCCTTTGAGTAGCTGATAAATATTATCTGGGTGGTGGCAGTAATTTCTACTGTATAGTCTGGGTAAAAGGGGCACAGCTGGAAAACCTGTGCCAGCCTTCCCCATGACTGTCTGTGTGGCTGTAAAAATGCTTATCTCAAAGTGTGTGTGTGTCAGCTACTTGGGCAAGGACATGAACTACTGGTTGGACAGAGAGGGTGCTGGAGGTTTTATCTTGCCCACTAGGCTGAGATCTGGACCATACAGCTGTGCCAGTGGGAAGTCTTACTGGGGACCTGGAGAGAAAGGGAGAATCTAGCCCCAGACTGACTGTGATCTCTGTGTGCTCTTAAGGGAAATTGTACTTTACTGTGTGTATATTTATCTTTTCCCTATATGGGTGCTCCTCAGTGGTGTTAGTGGTGAGGACTGAGGCTCTTTGATTGTTGGGCCAGTGCACGGGCATCACAACTGCATTCACATGTGTTTTTGATATACTTTTTATGTCAACATGTACTGTGTGGCATTACAGCAGGAATGACATGTCATATCATTGAATACAGTATCATGAATGAATAATAGTCAAATACGTGTAGCCTGACTTTGATACATTCCTCAGTAACTGATATAATAGCAACACAATGCTGCCATATAATTTTGATTTCTTAAACTCTTGTCTAGGCTACCTATTCATTTGTATTAGACATATAATACATCCCCTGCATAGTGATATACATTATGATATTAATATACACACACACAACCCATTTGTCAGGGGACTGACAACACATGAGTTGTACCTTGATTTATGAGCATGTTTGCCTATGTCGCATGACCATAAGCCTCATTTTGTACATACGCATGTCACGTTTTGCTATACTTAGTCAACTGTTAGTTTGTATATCAGATTATTATTCTGTTTATTTTCTGGTCAGTGTTACACCTCTGAATATGTGTCATGTCCTTCTGTAGTTCACTACATACATACACAACATGCATAAGCAGTCACACTTTCTACCATTCACAACAAACAGGCTGCTGACAAAAATGCTTTTATTTCATGAATTAATACTATTATTGGAATGATTTCACAGGTATTTGTGATTCTTCTAAGTATTTCCAAATTATTACGTGTGCATATTGACATGACAATGTCAGTATTGTTTCCTTCACACACACATAAAACACTGAAAGGCTAACAATTATTTAACCTGCATTTATGTTCTAACATCAGTCATGTGGATGTTATGTTCTACCTTTGATCACTCTCACAGTATACATTACAATGGCAGAGTAGGTCCATAATCCTGCACAGTATACAATACAATGGCAGAGGAGGTCCATACAGCTACGCAGTATACATTAAAATGGCATGCAGGTCTATGCATCTGCAACATGAGTGTAGCTGGCATTCTCAATGTAATCATGAGAGTGCAACAATTAACTGACCATACTTCAGGAAATGTATATTGAAAAGCATATATAACTGCATAAACTATTCTATAATTTTCATTAATATACAACACATGCTTTGCTAACACAATTTTAACTTTATAATGGCTTTTCTATAGTTATAAGTGAAAACAAATGATAATAAGAAGTCCCTTTCAAAAGAGCATGGGGCAACAGCTTTAGAGTTCATTTAAATTACATGATAGTTGGATACTACAGCATAATGTTGGTTACATCATATAACTTTATGAATATACATCTGATGAACAATAACTGCAGTATATGAAATATCCCCTAATGTATCTGCTTTCCTTGCTGTTATCTCAATTCTGCACTTTAAATACATTTTACATGTGTCACATTTACTCCCATTTGTGTCAGTCACATTTCCTTTTTGTTATGTACATGTCTCAGTAAGTGTACAGGATTAGAGATAAAAACAGATTTATTTATGTTGTTTGTAAGCTATTCTTATATCCAATCACACTTTCCTTGTTAGGCTTCCCATGTCTCTTAATTATGTCATTCAGATTGTCCTTGCCTTGCATTGTGCTGTCTGTGTGTGCTCACCGACTGGGATTGCACGTATATACAATGTGTTGTTTATATTATGTATACCTGAGCCTCTGTATACCTGCTCATGGTGGCTAGCAAGTGTTCTGTTCATGGACAGGTGGTGTTGAATGTGTAGGCTTGCTTGGTGGCTTGCATATTCAATGAGCACTGCTGCTTGTTATGCCAACCCAAATGAAGCAGGTAGGCTTAGATCAAAGTGTGCACACAAGTTAATGAATCTCCAGGTCTGTGGGACTCACTATTACTGTTTAACAATTATCTGTGGCTTTTTGTGCATCCTGTATACTAAACTGTCTTTACCTTTTCTTCTTCTTCTTCTTTTTGTTTTTTTTCAATCTGGAGAGTTTTGTTTCAGTAATCCCAAAGATTAAGAATTGTAAGAATCACTGAAATAATAAAACATAGCTTTTGCTTTAAAAAGCAGTAATAAAGTAAGACAGGTAATATCTTATTATGGTAATTTTCTAAAAGATCTAGTATCATTGTCATCGCACAGAATGAGTGTTCTCAACCTGAAACTCCATGAAACCCAAGGAATTGAGAGAAAATAATTAGAAAAATAAACAATTAATCTATCTGTGTTTGAATCAAATTTGATCACTGTTGCTGTTTTCATTTCTAGTCTGGCCTAGAGTATAGGGTTGCAACAGTCCCTGTTACATAAATAAGTTTAAGTGCCTCACCAAAATCCACACATTAGTAACTTTATAGCATTTCTTCAAATAGTTTTTATGCAATGTTGTATATCCTTTTATCAGATTATGAGATCATGTATTAACACAGAAGACCCGTAGTGATGCTGCTTCAAACTGCTTAAAAATAAATAAAAGATCATTCTCCTAATCATTATGAAAATAACTATGCTAATAAGCAGGTACTAACATCCCACAGTATATTGTCTTACAAGTGAGAAGTCCAGGTTCACAGATATGCATAATCTGAGTACAAAAAAATTTAGATTGGACCCTAAAATAACCTCCAAATTGTCCTTTCTGAACTGGGTGAGACATATGTGTGTACATGATAAATGAGCAGTGCATATTGCAGAACTGGGTGAGACATATGTGTGTACATGATGAATGAGCAGTGAATATTGCAGAACTGTTTGAGACATATGTGTGTACATGATGAATGAGCAGTGCATATTGCAGAACTGGGTGAGACATACGTGTGTACATGATGAATGAGCAGTGCATATTGCAGAACTGGGTGAGACATATGTGTGTACATGATGAATGAGCAGTGCATATTGCAGAACTGAGAGACATATGTGTGTACATGATGAATGAGCAGTGCATATTGCAGAACTGGGTGAGACATATGTGTGTACATGATGAATGAGCAGTGCATATTGCAGAACTGGGTGAGACATATGTGTGTACATGATGAATGAGCAGTGCATATTGCAGAACTGGGTGAGACATATGTGTGTACATGATGAATGAGCAGTGCATATTGCAGAATTGGGTGAGACATATGTGTGTACATGATGAATGAGCAGTGCATATTGCAGAACTGGGTGAGACATATGTGTGTACATGATGAATGAGCAGTGCATATTGCAATTAGAGTCAGTCACGTTCTACAACCTGATTCTGCTGCAACTGTCAAGTGACTTGTGTGGCAATCTATCTATGGCAATGTCTTGGCATATATGTGGTGGTATGCTGAATGAATGTAGCTCTCAAAGCAAGATGATCAAAACCTTTATCAGGATGGAAAGATCATTTAGATATTACTTGATATAGTAGCAATCATGTTCCCTTTTCAGTTCTTCTTGCAACTGAGACGCCATTAGTTGAATGAATACTTTTTGCTATGAATGTGTTGTTAGATATTCATTGAAACAATTTTTGCTGTCATATTTTAAGATTTACTTTTATTAAATTTGTCTAGATTATTTTTGTTTGGAGGTTGTGTGTTCCCTTCCAAATGTATTAATAAGGTGCTTGTAGCAAAGACACTGCCTGTCAGGACCTCCAAACGCCTCTCAGGACCTCCAAATTTATTGATTATTTATTATGATTAGAGCTTAACTGCAGCAATGAGGATAGTGATTTGTGAAATAAATTCAGGAAATCTACTGAGCTTACATATCTAAATGTTTTATGATCTCATCAGAATGAAATGTCTGAAAATTTCAGAACATTATCTAAAATATGGGATAATTCATAGGTAAAAAAAATTCATAAAGTAAAAAAGAATGGAAGAAAAAGAACAAAACTATTTGAAAACAGACAGATTATGAGACAGGTTATAAGAAACAGAAAAAATAACTAGTCCTTTTAATTCAGTTGAGGAAGCAGTTGGTCACTCATAAGAAGCATAAGCAGAAGTTTCATTTTTTGATTCAAGTTAGTTTTAAAATAAACAATACCACAATTTGAGAAGATAAACAAAAATACCACTCAGCCAGTTGAATGAAGCAGCAATAAACTTCTATAAACACAGAAAAGATTTATTTAAAACCAATCTCTAGCGCTTAGGCCACACAGCCTTCAAGGAGTACAAAAACACAAAAGAACACACCCCTTATATATGACACTTAATTACATCAATTGCTTCATTTAAATAACAATTAATTACATAAGTGCTTTCCAGTTGCATTCCTTATTCATGCCCCTTGGGGATAAAGTATCATACTTCAAGATAAAAACTGTTTCTTTATAATTCAATTTTTCATTTAAAACAATCTCATCATTTTCAATAATTTGTTCAAAAACACATGCTTTTAAGTGACACAACTCCCCTCCATGAAACATATTAAAATGAAGGGCTACAGGACTCTCCATATTATTCCTTCTAACATCTCTAATATGTTCCTGTAGCCTTACCCTAAAAGTACGTTTGGTCTTGCCTATGTAAAATAGGCTACAACTACATGAAATAGAATAAATCACTCCTTTTGTAGTACATGTAAAATAGCCAGCTGGGGAAAACTTCAGCCCATTAATTTTTTATATATATATATATATATATATATATATATATATATATATATATATATATATCCACATACAGAACAACCACCACCTGGGACAGTTCCATATATATTTCTCCTTCTCTGTATAATTTTATCAGGGGGCTCAAAATTATTACGTACAAAAATATCCGTAATATTTCTTCCTTTTTTATATGAAATTGAAGGATATCTACATAGATTTTTAACCCTATTCTTCCTCTTGAGAAGGAAATCCCAGTGGTGTTTAATTACATCCCCTACTTCTTGACTAAAAATGCTGTAACTCGTTACAGAATAAACCTTCCTATCTCCACTTTTCACTGTATCCTTCACCCTTAAGTAATTATTTACACTCCTTTGTCCAAAATTCTGGCTTTGTTGAAATAATAATTTCCTCATAGACTGGAGTATAAGATCTTTACTATACCCCCTTCATTTAAATACCAAACAAGTTTGAATCAATTCATGCTGCAAAACATCTGGGTCACTACATAATCTACTGACCTGTAAAAGCTCATTAAAGGGTAAGGAACAAAGCGTATGCATGGGGTGACAACTATTACTATCAAGAAAGTGGGCAAAATCATAAAATTTTCTATGGATTTTAGCGGTGATATTTCCAGTACTAACATCTAACTCCAGATCCAAAAATACAACTTTCTTTCCTACTTGTAATCCATTAAAACTCAATCCAAAACGATTATTGTTCAACTCTCCAACAAAGGACTCAACCAAATTTTCACCAGTTTTACACAAAAAAAAATTAAACAATCAATAAAACGTGCATAAAAAACTACATTATGAATAAAAAAATGTTTTGATACAAAAATTCAACTTCAAATAAGCCCATTACAAGGCTGGCATACATGGGTGCAAAAGATGCACCGATTGCTGTGTCCTGTAGCTGATGATAAATACATTTATTAAACTCAAAGAAGTTGTTTGTTAAACAAAAATGCAATAACTCAATAACATAATAACTCAAAGGGTTGTTCCCTAGAAAAAAATTGCATGGCTTCCAAACCTGCATTATGTAGTATACTAGTATAAATACTTTTCACATCAATCACTACCCAGTAAAAGCCTTTACCACATTTAACTGATTTGACTTTATTAATAAAGTCAAAAGAATCCTGAACATATGATTCTAGTTTAATTACATAATTAACAAAATGAAAATGTAACAATTTTCCTACACCATGTAGAAAGTATTTATCTGCCGCTACTATAGGACGACCAGGAGGCTGATCCATGCTCTTATGAATTTTAAGTAAACAATAAAATTTAGCCATGGTGCTGCCCTCCACCTTAAATCTGACCCCTACATCATGTTTTGTTGTTGTTGTTTGTCTTTTGGCTTTTCCTGGTAATGGGTCGCCACAGCGGAACTCCGGTCCGCTAATGATTGGCAGTAGATTTTTACGAAACGGTGAGGTGCCAGCTCGATGCTCAACCTTTAACGAAGGCATGCCCATTTACACATGCATGTCTTTCGAACACTACCCAACCGCGGGGAGGATATGCAGACTCCACACAGAAGGCACTTCCAAGCCCAGCCGAGAATCAACAGGGAGAACTTCTTGCTGTGAGGTAACAACGCTACTGCCGTACCACCATGGCATCATGATAGCCTAATCTCAAGCCTTTTAATAAGAGTCCCTTAAAATTTCCCATAGCTTTATAATATACAGACCTATTTACAACTTTATAAACCCTTTCATCTGACAAGTGGTCCATACACATATTAAAATAATGGGAATGATGACGTACTACTATTAATTTTTTTTTTTTTTTAGTTTTAAAATAAAACATGCAGAGAAATCAGTAACTTTATTAAAGCTCAGGAAAATAATTCTGCAAATTTAATAGAATCAGCACTAACAAAATAGCATGGAATATCCCATAATAGAATCTTCCCAAAAATCTTTTTGGATTATAACCTTCTCAGTCTGTGAATGAGGGTTAATGACTGTAGCTGATGTATTCCTCAGCAACATCAAGGCATGTTTGTTATACCAGCCTTTATCTGCAAGTTATTTGCCAAGGAGTACTTTGGAATTATTGAAGAAATGGCATCTTGTCATTCCCTTCTCAGTAGTAGGTCAGCTTCATCAGTAGAAATAAAGAAATATTTGCCATAATTGTCAGGTTCCTATTAGAAAAATGAAAGTCCAAAATATTGAATGGCTGTATCCATGAAAATGCCGTTCATCGATGCATTTTTTGTGAGATCGCGGTACAGTGAAGATCGGGAAATTTGGCCTTTCCTCACTGTACTGCATTCTCAGAGTCAGTATATATAATTAGCGGGGGGTGTGGGGGGCACAGCCCCCTACAATAAAGGTTTTGAACTTCGGCATTTTCATTAATATAATATAGACCCTAATTGTCATTAGCAGACCAATGTAAAAAGAAAAGATGTAGGTCTCCTTCCCATATATCTCCCAGTGATGAGGGATACCTCTCCATGACTATACTGATTTCCATTTAGATGCTTAGATCATGATGATAATGTTTCAGCCTTCAAGATCCTCTGATGAAGATTTTACATTTAGAGAATCAACAGACTATACATCCATCAGGGTACTTTTCTCCAGTGCAACTTTACCTGAAAGTTGAGGTACAGTAGAGAGTTGATTATCCAAACTAACTGGGACCTAGGGTAGTTCGGATAATCAAACATATAATTGAAGCAGATAAAAAACTTGTAAAATCTTGTTTTTTCTGCAAGCAGGAATACGCTTTTCAGCCATTCATTGATTCCAATGGACAATAAAGAATATTTTTCACACATGAGCTGGCTACAAGCTCAAAATACATGCTCAAGCGAATATGTATAATGTTTACATATTTAGACTTTATGATTTTTCTTACCCAAAAACTTTGGAAGGCTGGTTTATATAATTGACATTTTGGATAATTGATGTTCAGATAATCGACTCCCTACTATAGTACAATGGTCTTTTGTTCTATGTTTGACAATTTATAGTTGCCGCTGCAGAAAATTTCAACCATCCAGATATCAAGGCCAATGCTACTAAAAAGTTGGATATAATTTATTACTCTACTTTAAATAAGTCTGACATTTACAACAGCCTTACAGCAGACACAGTCACCATTTCTTATGCTGTAGCAAAAGGGGACTGAAACTTTAGCTTCATCACAGTTTGATAGTGAATGTGAGTTCATTTATAGAAACGATATAAGAAGGTATTGCCAATGCCGTTAATTATCCATCTCTAATGACTACATAACAATGTCCAATATTAAATCAAATGTAATTAATTATTCACAGCATTTCCAAGGGAGAGACTTGTAAAAATTAAAAAACATCAAATGTAGTGTCAAATAAAACAGGGGAGTATTTCATAGAATGTACCTGTCCTGTTGTGAATGACATCCTGAAGGGTGTTAAGTTCTGGAGCAGACCTGAGGAGACATGCATGGATTGTGGCAGAAGCTTACATGAAGGCATTGAAACTCAGGCTCTGAATTATTGCGTGTCTACTGATATATTATTTGTTAAATCTGCTGGTAATGGTCTTGGGAATATAAACAAAAAAAGGAAGACTATGTCAGCTGCTAAACTGTTAATTCATCCATTGGACCAGAGCCATTAGTATTTCATAAATTATCCACCTAACAAAATGCATTCCTTGATGAAATAGACACATCTCAGAAATCTTTTTAGGGTAAACAGACCACTTCCATTTCAACATTATTATACAACAGAAAGTATCCCATCAAGGAAAATCCAGGTTATTGCAGTGTTGGTCTGCCTAGTACTTCTTGCTTTCTCAGCAATATCCCCCTAGGAGGCAGCATTTGTATTTCACAGTAGCCTCAAAGTAGCTCTCAGAACGTTATTCCACAGTGTTTGCACAGTTATGCCATGCACCTGTTGCTTCCATGGTGCCAGGTCACAGTGTGTTGATTTCATTGAGTTTGCTGAAAGAGCTAATTCACAAAAAGATAACACATTGGTTTCAGAATAATTGAAAATGATTGTTTTTTTTTTTTTTATAATTAAGATTTTGCTATATTCCCAACGAAATATAAATCATAGAGGTTGTTACCAGTCCTTTCAAATAAGCATTGTTTTAATGTGGCACATAAATTAAGGATAGTATAATTAAATACATGGTTGCCCTTTACAAAAAAATAAAATGGTCACTGTGTACAAGCAGGATGCATACCTTCCCATTATCATTAAGACCTGCTTACATAAAATAATTGAAATTTCATGTAGCTCATTAATGCTTTTAGTTTGCTGATTTTCCCTTTGCCCTTTCAACAACAGAGTATTTACAGTTAGCCTTACAGTTTGTACTTTATTTTGAGACTTAATTGAGCTGCTGACGCCATACTGTGACAGTTATTTCTGCTGCTCATATCTCTTCTGTCACTTATAAATTATAAGGACAACAATGTGCAAAGAATATATTTGCCAGCTCAGCCACAAATAAAATAGTTTTGTAGTGTTAATAAAGACAGCAGAGAGGAAGCAGCAAAGGGCATATATTTGCCTGTACTTTATTATACACGGAACCATCTGGGAAGTTAGATCATAACCGTTTGTTTTAAATATAAGTACGATCCATGAGATGCACTCATATCTTGTCAAAGCTATCTACCCACAGTGCCACAGGATTAGTTTTAAATGTAGATCCAGCATTTTCACCACTAGCTCAGTCCTCCTAGTGGCTTGTCTGCATCTAAGATCAGAATATATCTTGTCTTCAAGCGTTCAGAGTAAAACTTTCATACCTTACACTGATGGCTAGGTATGGGTGATTCATTTTATGTCTGTTAACTGTTTTTCCAATGCCACTGTCTTATAGTGAACATAAGACATAGGTGTGTGTGACTGTGTGTGATTGTGTGTGGGGGAAGGGATGCAGCTTCCACTAAGTTCTGGGCTGGAAGGCTTTAGAGCAATAGATTTTGCATGTACCTTTTTTTCAAGAAACTTCTTAATGCTTGATAATTTTTCAGAAAGTATCATTTTCCTCGCTAGTCTTCTTCAGAAATATGGGACTGACTGTGTTAATGTAATGAACCTTTTCATCAATGTTGCCTAAATGACTTATACAGCTTAGCCTTTTATTCCTAACTAAATCTTACAGTCAGTTGCATTTGAAGATCAAACTATTCCATGAATGATTCATCACGCCATATTTACTCACTAGACATTATCTGCCTCTGAATGTCGTACAGCATTTGAATAACAAGTTTACAATATTTATTCTAGTGGTGTATGATAATGCTTTGGAAAGATCTATGTACTAATTCCATCCTCTTTATGTAGTTTTTGAGAAAGCATTTCTTCAGATATACTGTTGTACTGGTTATGATATTGAATTTGAATGACTCATAACAAAGTGAATGATTTTCATTGGAGTCGAAATCCCGAAAACACTTACTGCCTTAGATTTTAACAGTGTCACATTATTTTCTATTATAGTGTTATTTGTGAGTTGATGGTTCTTGCTTCTTTTATTTTGACTATTTTAGACAATTTGCTATTATTTATCATACAGGCGTGCAATCTTGGTGAAGTAAAGTGCAGAATACACTCCACTTCATAATTTTTTTCTGTCTGCTGACTATTAATTTCTTTACTATCTTTTAGACCTAAGAACTGGAACTTTCACTCAGGAAGCCATCAGGGTTTTTCTGTTTAGTCATACTATCCCCTGATATTGCCCACAGAATCCAACAGGTTTGGCATGGAACAGGGCTTTTATTTGACATTCATGCTTCTATGAGCTGTATAATCATTGCCCCTCCCTTATATAACCCAGGTTTCTATTTGGGGATTCATATGTGGAGCATGGGTCTGGGCATACATGTCCCATTCCTTCTCTGAGATGAAGTGAACATGTCATGCCTTGCCCTTGTCGTTGCTCTTCTCCCACACACAGCTCTAGCACAAGCCTGAAACCATAAGTTGAACTTGTGCCACCTGGGTTGTACTCTGGGATTTCTCCCTGTCATTTTGTTCTCTTGAGGAGAAAGTATTTTAGATAGTCTGGAGGTTTAGTATATCAGTAAACATACTAGTTTTATAACAGACTACTTATGTGCCAATCCATACTTTTCTTTGGATAAAGGAAGTATTGCAAAGAAGTATTTAAATTCTGATGTGCCTAGAATAAAGACTTGATACATTTTTTTCTCTTTGCTAAGGCATACGACTTTATAAAAGACTCTTTTCTGAGCAGTAGCTATCACCTTAGCTACCTCATAATAACAAAATTCATTTATTTCTGTCATACTGTGGAAAATATGTTTGTGTGAAAAGCTATGAGAAGCTTTATCTAAACCTGTGTATATGCAGCAAACATAAAACTAGTGATCTAGAGCTATACTGATATCTGTTTAGATGTCTACTATATGAGATAGGCATGGCAGCTCTTGTAGATGTGAAGATTTGTCATGTGCTAATACTTGTAATATACATATTTTAAACCATTCTAATATACATATTTTAAATAATTTTTATAAAACAGAATGAAGGATTTGTGGCTGCAGACAAACATCATTTTCTTTCTCCACATTTACAGAAGAAAATTACATGGACTTCACACCACATTTCAGGTACAATACTTCCAGTTAAGCTCTTATTAAAGAGAAGAAAATTATCTTAAGTCATGGCTTCATTCCTGTATTTCTTGTTTTTGTTTCTCACAAAAATAAATGCACATATACAAAAACACTATATATATATATATATATATATATATATATATATATATATATATATATATAAGGGTCTACTACCAGAGATCGAAATTACACTATTTCGAAATCCAGTAGTAGATGCCCACTAACACAAAAGTGCACTTCACCGAAAGTACACTTTCGCGAACACCACTAGAAGGAATGGGCAATGTCCTCCACTGTGGTGCGGTAGTCAAGGACCTTAGAGTTAGGGCTTGGGTTAAGGATAGTGGATAGCCCTACTAGGTATTCACTATCCTTAACCCAAGCCCTAGGCCTAAGGTCCGTAATCATTCGCTCAAGTGGTGTTCGCGAAAATGCACTTTCGGTGAAGTGCACTTTCTCATTAGTGGCCATCTACTACTGGATTTCAAAATAGTGTAATTTCGATCTCCGGTAGTAGACCCATATATATATATATATATATATATATATATATATATATATATATATATATATATATATATATATATATATATGTACACACACACACACACACACACATATATATATATATATATATATATATCTATATATATATATATATATATATGGGTCTGGCTCATTTCGCCAAAAGCACATTTCGCCTAATTTTATGTCAGCAAGACCAAATCGCGGAAAGCACAAATTGCCGAAAATGCATTTCGCCAAATTTCATTTCACTGAAAATAGTAGTGGCAGTGTATATGCCCTGTTCCCCACAGTAGTGCGATCCTGGAGTTAGAATATATAGTTGGGGGGGTGTGGGGACACAGAAACAAAGCAAAAATAATTTGTAATGACAAAAAAGTTATTATATCCAGCTAAAAAAACTCATTACAACAGCCCACAAAAATTCTGGCCCGTAATCAACCACATTCTCCAACCAGGCAAAATCACCTCCCCAAACCCTAACACTGAGGGTGATAACAACGATATTACCACCCAGTTTAATGACTATTTCACCTCCTCCATCCAAAAGTTATTCAACAATTTCTTCACTACTACTACTCCAAATACCCCCAAAATAAAAAATTGCCACCATAAGACCAAC
This sequence comes from Protopterus annectens, assembly GCF_019279795.1. NCBI lineage: Eukaryota > Metazoa > Chordata > Ceratodontiformes > Protopteridae > Protopterus > Protopterus annectens. Next base: position 437,546,506 of record NC_056733.1, read on the forward strand.
ACCTAATTCTCCCTCAAACCAGTTCCAACTGACCTAATTCATAAACATGTTGCCAAATTGAAACCCACCACTCTCGCTACTGATAAACTCCCCACTGATTACCACAGGACCGGCGCCTCTGCCATCACCTACCCTATTTCCATACTCATCAATAGATCCATAGCTGAACACACTGTCCCCTCTCTATGGAAAATTTCTTATGTCATCCCCCTACACAAAGGTGGATCCTCAACAAAACTTGATAATTATTACACCATAGCTATATTATCTCCCCTATCAAAAATCTTAGAAAAATGTGTACACATCCAACTACTGAATCATCTTCTTCAATATAACCTGCTAGCAAAATCCCAACATGGATTTCAGCCAAACCATAGTACCACCTTTAACCTTATAACCTTTACTGATCATGTCAACCAACAAAGAAATCTTGGTAACTTAGCATCTGTTGTCTTCCTAGACCTGTCAAAGGCATTTGACATGGTATCCCACTGCACATTACTCTCGACTCTCTCTGAGCTCAGTTTGCATAACTCCTCTCTACTGTGGTTTAAAAATTATCTGTCCCTCCAGCAACAAGATGTTAAATAGCATAACTCTCTCTCTCCTCTCCTCTCAGTGGGACAAGGTGTTCCGCAAGAATCCATTCTTGGTCCCTCACTATTTTCCATCTTTACCAATAACTTCCCCTCAGCTACCCAACAAACTAATATAGCAAAGTATGCTGATGACATCACCCTTATTTGCTCAGCCCCCTCTCTACACTTACTCCAAGATAGAACCCAGGAAGCCTTCACTACTATAGAAAAATGGCTAAATTCCTCCCGACTCATACTAAACACATCTAAGACCCAACTCATGATCTTCCACCCATCCAAAACATTCACACCTACATCACCATTCTCAATAACATCCTCCAACAATACCCTTATCACACCAGTAATCCAAGCCAAGCTACTAGGTGTAACTATTGACCAAAACCTAAAATTTGGCAAACATATAGCACTAACAATTGCCAAAGTTCATAAAAAACTAGGTTCACTCTACCGCTGCAAGAGTTTCCTCACATAGGAATCCCGGATTACTTTCTCTTGTACCCATCTACTCTCCACCTTACTATATGCTTCCCCAGTTCTAATTAACCTAAACAAATCTGACCTTCTGAAACTATTTACCTGCTACAATAAAATCTCAAAATTTGCGACCAATGCTAAGTTTCGTTCTCATCACTGCCTCACCCTAAGACAACAAGGATGGTTAGAACTCCCTAACCTACTAAAATACAATCAAATTCTCCTGACCCATCAACTGCTATACCAACAAAATAAAATACCTGCCCTCTCTGGTCTGCTTACCTTCCATAATACTGCACGTCAGCTAAGATCTTCCAATACTGCCCTACTCACTGTTACCAATTGCTTACATAGCGCAGGCCAATCTCTTTATTCCAATGCAGTTGATAAGACTTGGAACTCTCTACTCCCTGACATTAGATGTCTAAATAGTAAACATACTTTCAAATCCCTACTAAAAGATCTCCTGTTCAAAACCTGGATATCTTCCTGTACAGAACCAGACTAATTTCACCTGTTCCTGACTTTCAGCATCCCTAGATCACAGGTGTACTGTGTAGTTTCACTTAGGGCATAGTACTGTGAACCAGGTGTTTAGGCCACCTTTATAATTATGATTTCTAGTTTATGACGCTGTTTGTCTATGGAAACTTCTATTTGAATTTATGTTCAAGCAATTCTATGTTTGTTGTATAATATCTTGTTTAATTGTTTCTATATATTCTAACCACTGCATGCTGCATAAATTGTAAAACTCTGATTTTTACTCCTTTTATATGTTCTATGTTATATAATTTTTATTATTTTTTATAATTTTTTACTATGTATTTGGAGCTTTACTCCCCAGGCCTCCACTGAAAATGGTCACCTTGTGTCCATTCGGACTAATCTGATAAACAAATGGAAAATAAAATACATAAAATAAATATATATATATATATATATATATATATATATATATATATATATATATAAATGGATTCACTTCAGAAGCTCAAAATACTGAAATCAGAAGTTGAGTCCACAAAATAACGAAAACTGAAAACCGCGAAATTCAAAACCTCGAATATCGGAGCTTTTGAAATTCGTGGTTTTACTACATACACACACACACCAACCACCACACAAGCACACAGTCATTCTACTACATGAAAGCAGGGGGGCAAGCCCCCCTGCACCTCCCATGTGGGGGGCTGCAGCCGCCACACCCCTCCTACTTACATATTCTCACTCCGAAGTCGCACTACATACAAACACACACAAAACACCACCACACAAGCTACTTTCTCTTCGCACACACTCATCACAAAACACACTGACAAACACCACAGCCCCTACCCAAACCCCTTAACACACACACACACACACACACACACACACACACACACACACACACACACACACACACACACACACACACTCTTACCTGAATATATGACTATAGCGGAAATTTAGAAGCGCAAAATTCAAAACCAAGGTTTTGAATTTCGCGCTTCTAAATTTTCGCTATTATGTGGATTCGGCTTCTTGGGCTCGAGATACTGAAATTCGAGACTTCAGTATTTCGAGATTCTGAAGTGAACCCATATATATATATATATATATATATATATATATATATATATATATATGTATATATATTGGCCCCCACTTTAGGGTATCAATGATCCTTATCCCCTTGCAAAAAAAGTGTTCAACTGCTCAATAATAATTAGAGATTAACACCTTTAATTGTCCTGTGTTTTGTGGAATCACTCTCATGTAAGTTAAATATGATTGATAATAGTAAACTTGTCATATATACATAAATAGCTTCACACTAACAAATGACCAGGTAAACAGTATAACTGCTGTTATAAGTCATAAACTATCTTATCTGTAAAATGTTTTGGTTCTGAACACTAAACGTATTACACTTTTGCAAACATTTACAAGTGGAGTTACATCCACATTCACAATGTCCCCTTTTGGAAGTTCTGACACTATTCCTACCCTCTACATTATGGTTAGGCACTAAGGATCTTAACAAGTTTTGATCTTTCTTAAATGTTGTTTCAAGAGAGAGGGTTTAATGTTGACCTCAACTCAAAGATCTGAGGCTAGAATATCCAAATGTTTAAAAGATTTCTGACTGCATCTTATTTGCCAATAAATGGAATTATGAACCTTAACTAACCTTTTTTAGTAGACATTTTCTTTTTCATGACACTATAACTTTTCACAGCTATTCATTTAATTTATACTGTAAAGCCAACTGCCAATCCTATCCTTTTTAATAACATTTTGTTTCATTCTAATTGAACACGGATGAAAACTTTCTGGGTTTGGTTAAACCCTCTTGGATAAAATGAAACAATGCAATATTGTTAATGATGTTCTTAAGGTGAGACTGTTCTACCTATAAAAGCAGACTCCTACCTGTCAGCTACCTATACATTTCAGTAGCTAGAGTGCCATCATGCTTAGCTTTCATCTATACAATGAGGTTTATGCAGAAGGGCTGTGGGTGAAAAAGATTATCTGAAATATTATTTATAAAGATATACAGTGTCCAACTGCTCCTCCTAGATACGCAGAACAGCATTTATAAAAAATGGTGTCATAAATCAAAATGTGGCAAAACATATTAACTGCTGGATCATAGACAAGATGCACGTTTAACTGAATGATAACCAGGCCAGTGTATGAAGGACACTGCTTTTTCTTGCATTGTTCTAACCCTGATCTTTCTATGTAGTGTATAAGATAAAATAAGATAAGATAACCTTTATTGTCTTTGCACAGGTACAGTGAAAGTCGTAGCAATCCTCCTAAGCTGCATTTACATATAATGAATATGAATAAATAAGAGAATACAATACAATAGCAAACAATACAATATAATGCAATGCAGTGCAGTAAACAACTAAGTTACTGCATCTGGGTATATTGCACATGAAAAGAATAAAGTAAGGTGCACAGGAATGTAAACATATACCTTAAAGTGCAAATGTCTATTAAATGTACTCAATGTAAGTATTTAGCATTGTTCAGTTCATATGTGGATCTGGGGTAGAAACTGTTCTTAAGTCTGCTTGTCCAAGATGGAATGGACCTGAACCATCTATCAGAAGGCAGCAGCTCAAACAGGTGATGTCCGGTGTCTTTCAAGATGTTGGTTGGCCTGCTGAGATAACAGCTGAAGAGTTCTTCCAAAGAGGGCAGTGAGCAGCCAGTGATTTTCTGGGCAGAGAGAGATCCTTTGAAGGGCCTTCCTGTCTGCTGCTGAGCTGTTGGCATATCATGTGAAAATGCAGTATGTCAACACACTTTCAATAAAAAAGTGGTAAAAAGACACTGGTAGCTTCTCCTGCAGGTTGTTTTTCCTGAGGATCCTAAGGAAATGGAGTCTCTGTTGTGCCTTCTTGACTGCCTCTGTGGTGTTTATAGACCAACAGAAATTTTCTGCCACATGTACACCTGGAAACATGAAGGCAGGAACCCTTTCCACACATACTCCATTGATGTATATTGGGTTGTGATCTGCATTGTGCCTCCGGAAATCTATTATGAGTTCTTTTGTTTTGGCAGAGTTCAGGGCAAGGTTGTTCTCAGTACACCATTCAGCCAGTCTGTGAACTTCATCTCTATATGCTGCCTCATCTCCTCCTGAAATAAATCCAACCACTGTGGTGACATCCACAAACTTAATGAGGGTATAAGTAGAATGAGATCTGAGACAGTCATGGGTGTAAAGATTATAAAGAAGGGGGCTCAGCACACAGCCTTGTGGGACAACAGAGTTTAGCATGAGAGGGGAGAGGAAGTATGGACCTAGTCTGACCATCTGAAACAGTTAGTCAAAACGTATTTAATCCAAAGACAGGTAGGTTCTGATAGTCCTAGGTGAGCAAGTTTAATCACCAGTCTGTCTGAGATAACTGTGGTAAAAGCAGAACTAAAATCCATAAAGAGCATTCTCACATAGCTCCCCTGCTGCTCAAGATGACAAAGTGCAGTGTGTAAGACAGTGTCTTCTGTAGAAGTATTTGCTCTATAAGCATACTGGTGTGTATCCAGGTAAACTGGGAGAATGTCATTGATGTGTCATAGAACCAGTTGTTAAAAACACTTCATGATGACTGGAGGAAGTGTCACTGGATGGTAGTCATTGAGACTACTGATAGGTTTCTTTGGCAGTGGAATGATTGTAGCCAACTTCAGACAAGATGGAATAGTAGACTTAGATAGAGACAGGTTGAAGATCTTTGTAAAGACCCCCATAGAACTGGTCCATGCTTTCTTTCAGCACCCATCCCGTCACTCCATCAGGGCCAGAAGCCTTCCTTAGATTAACCACTTTGAGCACACATCTTACATCATGCTCTTGTACTGTGACGGTCCAGTTTTAAGAGGCTGGTATAGATGACGTGAGACTGCTGTGGCCTATCTGCTCTTGCCTGGGCATGACTGTCTCTGCTGTTTCCACCTCAAACCAGGTGAAGAAATTATTAAGTTCCTCTGCCATTGAGGCATCTCCATCAACAGCCATACAATTATTGGTTTATGATTGGTAATGTGCTGAATACTTTGCCATAGACCTCGTGGATCTTTGTCGGTGAAGTGGTCCTCTACCTTTCTTTTATAGGCCACTTTAGCCTCTCTGATGGCTTTCTTTAGGTTGGCTCTAGCTCCACTATAAAGGACTCTGTTGCTAGACCTGAAGGCTATATTGCAATGTTTGAGAAGAGATCTGACTTCCTTCATCACCCAGGGCTTCTGCTTAGGGTACACATGAATGTTCTTCCTGACAGTGATATTGTCAACACAGGTTTTTGTATAGCAGAGTACCATTGATGTGTACTCTTCCAGATCCTGATCCTCAAAATTGTCCCATTTAGTTCTTTCAAAGCAATCCTGTAGCTGTGAGAGTGTACCTTCCGGCCATATTTTAACAATCTTTGCAGTAATCTGTCCTTTTCTCATAACAGGAGTATATGCTGCATTCAAGGTTATGGACACATGGTCTGACTGGCCACGATTTATTTATTTATTTTATTTATTTATTTTACATTTGTTTACTGGGAAAGTCCATCTGGGCAAAGCCCATTTTCAGTGGAGACCCGTGGAGAAAAGCTCCACAAAAAGTGACACTACATACAACATTAATAACAGTAAATACAGCATGACAAACAATATATACACCATAAGTTATAGTAGATACAGTAAGCCTAACAGTAGATATAACATCAGATATGGAACTTAACACAGTGTTATTATTAACATAGAACTTATAAGTATTAATTTACAGTTGTAAAGGAGAAATATTTCTAGATTTATCACACATTTAAGAATAAAAAAAAAACAAGACAAATCATAATACAAATAAGACCATTGTCCAAGAGACAGGCTGAATAATTAATGGAGAGTATTTTTATGAGTACAGAAGATCAGCCAGGAGTGTTGCATGAACATAGCCAAACGTTAGACAATGTTTGAGTAGCTTTTTAAACTGGTGTGTGTTGTCAGTGGTTTTAATATTATGGGGGAAGGAGTTCCATGTTTTTGAGATATAGGAAGAGTATAAGGAGTCTCCTGCAGTTTTGTTAGTTTTAGAGACTTGTAGTAAAGATTTATTTGATAATTGTAGTGTTTGAGTGTTAGAGTAAGGTTGTAGTAATCTTTGGAGACCTTGAGTTTTTTGGGGGGTTATAGAGTAATTGTGGGCCATGACTAAGTGGTTATATGCAAAATGCTGAGGTATTTCAAGCCAGGAGAGTTTTTTGAGGGCTGGACAGTGGTGTGACCTGTGTAATGATCCAGTAGCAAACTTAGCTATTTTGTTATAGCATGTATTTAATTGATCTAAATCTGTTTTTTTTTTAGGTTGATAAGGATAGGTGAAGTGCATAACAGAGTTGCCTAGTAGGTGGGTTCTGGTTATGGCAGCTCTAGATGAGCTTATTAAAAATTTTTGGTTTCTGTAAAGGGTGCCCGTTTTTTGGGAGTTTTTAATTGTTTGTGATATATGCAAGTGAAATCTTAGCTTATCATCTGCAATGACTCTTAGTAGTTTGGTGGATGGTTCAGGTGTTATTGTGTTGTTATTATTTATGATGTGGAACTGTGGGGAGGGGATTCTAGTGGCCTTGTAGGTTGAAAGATCATAAGTTTTGTTTTTTTGGGGTTTAAGAGTAAATTGGGAGTTAGCCAGCCATGTTTCAATTTCTGTAAAGGCCTGTTGTGATTTGTCCTGAAGTTGTTGCATGGTAGGGGCTGCACATATTAATGTTGAATCATCAGCATATTGGATAATGGTGGCATGTGAGGTGGCTGAATTGAGGTTATTAGTGAAAATACTGAAGAGAAGAGGGCCAAGTATAAATGAGGCAATTGTTTTGCCCTATACCCATCTTTGATGTTTGAGTATTCCTTGTTCAGAGTATTTTCCTCCCATGTTGCACATTTGATGTGTTGATGACATTTGGGGAGAACTGACTTTAAGTCCATCTGATTAAAATCACCAGGTATGATATGAACAGCTTCAAGATGGATGATTTGTTACACGTTAATGATGTCAAACAGGTGTCCTAGAGCTGTGCAAGCATTAGAATATGGTGGAATATAAACAGCTATAACTATGACAGGCCTGAATTTGATTGTCATATACACCAGATCAGGAGATCAGTAACTCTAATCTTTGCCTTGGTACATCAGCTGCTATTCATAGAGATACAAAGCCCTGACCTCTGCTCCTACCCGAATCTTAATTTCTGTACCACCAAAAAGCTGTGTGGCCTGCCAGCTCAACAGTGGAATCTGGTATATATGAGTGTAGCCACGTCTCTGTAAATAATAAAATGCAACAGTTTCTTACAAGTTTTTTTCTCAGAAATCTGTACATGACGTTCATCCATTTTGCTTGTGATAGAGCTAGCTTTAGCAAAAAAATATACTGTGAAATGGTAGTTTATGAGGATGTCTCCTTAGCCTAGCATGTAGGCCAGACTTGCAGCCATGCTTTTGGTTCCTATGTCTTCTCCGCCTTTGTCTCTTGCCTGGGCTGACAACAATCCAAGGAGACCCTAGTGTTCTTGCTATTTGTGTGGTATGTCATATGAGTGTAAGAATTTACATGTAACAGCCTGAAGGTGCTGAAATCGGATATGCAAGAGATCTTGCTGACTGTATCTAAGATCAGCCAGACTGAACTTAATAATAAAGTACATACATATGAACACAAAAAAACCCATTAAACTAGCACCAAGAAGGAGACCATACAGTTGCTGTGAGTGTGCACTGACATCCTGAAAAAAAATGGAGAAAATGTTGCTTGTGAAAACCTGCTTTAGAAGTTTCACATGAAAGTCGTTTAGTGCATTTCCATACAGGTCATCCTGGGGTAGTCAATAAGAAATTGTCTTAATGCTCAGAGCATGTGAATCATTGTATGTAAAGACTGTATATCTATGATTGCTTCCAACAACCCTGCTTCAAATTATATTTCATTTAACTCCTTTTCATCATTATTTTGTCTGCCTTATACATTTACCTTGCATTTATGAAAAAAGCTGTCAGATTTAGCACCTACTGCAGGAAATTCTATATAGCAGTATAATTTTAAAAATATTTTCAAAAAGACGTTTCTGATATCTAGATTTCAGTTTAATGGTTGTTCAAGTCCTTAAATGGTATAGTAAGAATGATAGTATGTACACTGAATAAGTCATCATTTAAAATGGAGACTTAAGTGTAAAATATATAGAATGTCTATAACAAGCTATTATTCTAAGCCTGCCCAGTTGTTCAGTATTCATACAACTGTTACTCTGGATTGTTCTTTGCAGACAACTGATGAAATATTTATTAATAAAAAGTGCAAACCTGCCTCCTATCTCATTTTTCTGCTCCTTTGGAAATAGCCTTCAAGTTTTATATGAGAGTCATCCTATGATTCTGTAGTGACAATCATAGTGCAGTGATTATATATTAATCTAAGCTATACTTCACTCATTGTTTTTACAAATTGCTGATGTTAGGCATGTAGACTATTAAAAGGCATTTTTTTTTATAGTTTGCTTCCAAAAGTTCTATATTTCCTTAAAATGAGACTTTATTAAATATTTCCTTGTAACTGTTAGTGCCATACCTCGCAACCTCCAGATCAGAGAATCAGGGACAAAGGATCTTAAAATCAGTGACATTCAGAGACACCTCATTAACATAAGATATGCATATTTAAATAAGTGCATTAATGGACACGCCCACCATTCATTCAATTACACAAAGACAGGGCATCATTTTAAGCATTTTTTATTAGAGAATTATATACATTGACACATCAAAATAGAGGATTATTCATATTTTTCATAAAAACTGTATAAAATGAAAGTCAGACATGTTCAGCCCCTCCCTCACAAATACCCTTAAAAAATGGTTCTTATATGGAACAGAAGCAATACATGGAATAAGGCAAGTATATTCAGACTACTGATTCAACTTCAGCATCTTGGCAGGCAGAGGTAGTTTATGCAGCTGATGCCATGGAGGAATGTTCTTTGTTGTAAGCAGCTGCTTTCCTTGCTGTGTCCAGCATGTCCTTAGGATGTTTTACACAGTAGCAGTCATTGTCCTCATTCATCTTTATTGCTGATAAAGAGTTTAATGTTTTGGAGCCAAGTGACTGTCTGAGCTCAGTTTTTACTTTGTGAACCATGCTGAATACCCATTCTGCTTCACTGTTTGAGTATGGCAAACAGAGAACACTTCTCATTAGCTTTAGAAAAGTTGGGAGGTCTTGTACTTGAGGGCTCCCAAGCACCATCGACCAGTACTTTAAAAAATTAGATGTGTCACATCCATATGACTAGTCAGTCATCTGATATACTGAAAACTCATCTATCAGTTTGCATCGCTCCACTCGTGAGCTACAAAAACCAAGACGAGTGCCAATATCTGCTATCACAGTTGAAGAAAGCTGCAGTATCATAGCTGGATCCAATAAACTAGCTAAGTTCTGCAGCAGGGGATCTTTTGTAGGGAAATGTTTTTTTCATTTTTAATAGCACTGCAGAGTAAAATTGTTTGGCTCTCCTGAATAGTTTCTGCTCCACTGTAGTACCCCTGATATCATCTGAATTTTCATCCAAATATGTTTCGGCATCAGTACCAATACAAATTTCGCCACCTTCTAAGATGTTGTCCTGCACTTCAAGAATTGCATCAATACTACTTATATTGCCCAAAAACTGCCTTGCACATGGTGGTTTCAGTACCCTACTGGCATATGCCTGCAGTACTTTGTGGATCTCATTATGCAATGTGAGCAATTTGCTTTCCCTGCTTTGCATTAGCATATTGAAGTTATGCAGTGGTTCAATGGCATACTGCAGAAAGAAGAATACCAGCTTGATGTCATGGCTCTGCAGTCTGTCAGCTATTAGATCCACTTTAACAGGCTGTGGTTCACATGACAGGAAGTATGATCTCAGGATGGGCCACAAGGCAAGCATTCTTTTTATGACTTTTGCCAAACTCAGCCATCGAGTGGGGGCATACCTGATAATTTTGAGAGGTTCAATATCCACAAACAGTGCAAATTCCTGCAGCTTCTGCTGACACTGTGTACTGCTGGAAAAGTGACAATAAATGTCAGATATCAATTCCTCTACAGGTACAGCCATTGTCTTTACACCAGATTTGATACATAAATCTGCAATGTGGCACAGACAGCCCATATTGAAAATATGTGGATTAACCTCTTTTAATCTGGATAGCATCGAGTTCCGCTTGCCAATTATGGATGCAGCAATGTCTGATGAATAAGCCACCATGTTGGTCACAGGAATGTCAAACTTGCTCAGAGTCTTCATTACACAGTCATAAATGGCTTGGCCACTTCCACTGATACAAGCAGGCATATCAAGGAATCTTACAACATTTTTACCAGTGGCATGGTAAAAAAAAAAACAAGTAAAATCACAAGCAACTTGTCATCCCCAATATCTGTACTTTGGTCAAGGTTCAAACAGTATGGCACTTTCTGACAAGCTTGTGCAACATTCTGCTGATACTTTGGCCCCATTACATCTCTCAAAATGCAAGCAGCCTTTGTTGGTCTACAAGTCATTTTTTGTACCACCTCCGGATCCATGCAGTACCTCTTCATGTACTTCAGGAAATTATCCCCAGTCATAAATGGCAAGTTGTGTTCAGCAAGTAGGCCCATAAAGGCTACTTCAGCCTCCAGAACATTAGCATTGGATTGCTGAGTGGCAAATATTTCTGTCACCTTCCTCACAGTCGAATACTTGGTGCTCATCTTGTGCTTACTCAGTGTCCATATGCCACTACAAATCATTCCGCCCACCATGTCCGACATTAATATTAGTAGCACAAGTCTTGCAAAATGCATAGCCTGGACCACGCCTGCTTTCCATTACCCAGTCAAAGGGAACCTTCCAGCTACTTTGGAATGTGGTCATTCGCTTCCTCTTTTCAGAGGCAGCATCTTCAGAGATGAAAAAAGGGGGGGGGGTGTAATTAGAAGGCTTCAAGGTAATTCACAGGTGTGCCATGATCTACAGTTTTACTTACAGTAAATAAAGCTGGTATGATGGCAAACAGTAGTCAAAAAAATTCTTACCCTTCTGAGTTGTTGCACAATAACAGTGCAAGAAACTTTGCGTTGCATCACCTTCCATTGTGGCTTGTACCATGTTGTTCTGTGATTCAGCCATGCCTTTGCTTCTGAAAAAAATTAATGATTCAGATAAAATAAGAGAATCCAATCTCGGAACCTCTAACTGTGTGTACAACTCAGTAAGACTAAGTAATATACAGCACCACACATACCCAAAATGCTAGTAAGCATTATTGGAAATCAATAATGTATCCAGGAAAAAAAATATTCAAAATAACTCGATGCATCCAAGAAAAAAATATTGCAAATAATTCAAAATGTATCCAGGAAAATGTCATTACTGCAAATGATTATGGAGCCAAGGAAAAAAAACATTACTGCACATAATTCAAAATGCACCCAAGGTAATAACAAAATGCATCCAAGAAAAAAATTATTGCAAATAATTCATAATGCATCCAGGAAAATATCCTTACTGCAAATGACTATGGATCCAAGGAAAAAGACATTACTGCACATAATTCAAAATGCACCCAAGGTAATTGTTGCAAATGATTCATAGCATGTCTAAGAAAATGCTTACTGCAAATGACTCATAAGAGACCCAAGAGAAAGGTCATTACTGCAAATGTTTCATAACATTTCCAAGAGAAAGCTCATTATTGCAAATGATTCATAACATGTGTAAGAAAATGCTTATTGCAAATGATTCATGAGAGGCCAAAGAGAAAGCTCATTATTGCAAATGATTCATAATGCACACAGGAAGTGCATACAAGGAGCATGTTTTAAAACTGAAATCATGGATACGATTCTGCAGAGCATCAGCCTAGTTCTTATTGCCAGAAATCAGGGCCGTCTTGTGAATCAACTCAGAACCTATATTACTGTGCCAGTTCTGCCAGCAACTGTGTCCATACTTCAGCTGTCCAGATGGTCGTAGAATTTCTAAATGTTTAGCCCATACCTTTGGTCTGTTCCTCTTAAAAGCTGTGGTTTTCATGACTTTTGTGGCAAATCAGTGAGGACTGAATTCAGTAAATGACAACCATTTCAGTTTCATATTCTAGCAACTTTATCATTTCTTAAGAGCAATAATTAAAATTTGTCAATCCCCGCCCCATTATTTTTGGATTTGACCAGATGTTTTCAATAAGAAATAACTTTTAGAAGCAATAAATAACCTTGCTAGAGAAGTCACAGGAGTACACCTTGTTAATAGTACATGACGATCAACAGTCCCAAAAGTTATTTTGTTTGCTTTATCCAGTTGCTGGCCACAGCCCCACCGTCGCAGAGTTTAAAATATAGTGACAGTAACCAGAGGTTGATCAAGAGTTTTTCAACAAGTACATTATGAGACTAGCAAATTAGTAATCCATTGTTCACTAAAACTGCTAGATAAGATGCAATATTTTTTCGGCAACAAGGTAAGCAAATCACCTGAAAAAATGACATTCAGAAAGGGCATGATTCATCATTGTAAAGCATTATCATTAAATGTACTGTTATCCTTACATTAAACTATTCATATTTTCTGACTACCACAACCACCACAGAAAATATGACTAAGCATACTTAGTTAAAAATAAACAAAAATAAAACAAAACATTTGAAAAGTAAAGGAAAATAAAACATAGATGTCAAAAGACTAAATCCAGAATAAAGTTCTAAACACTAAAATGTAGAGGAGGAGGGAAACAAACAGCTCTGTGACATCACTACCAGAAGTCAGAAACACAGATTATGTTGTGGTTCTGCCATGTCTGTAACCCATAAAGCACAAATATGTAAAAAAAAAACTCTGCAACATACACGGCAGAGTATAGAAGTTATTAAATAATGATACACTTGAGTTTCATACTTCAAATATTTAAGAAAATGCATATTAACGCAAACCCTGTTACTCTAATGACTTTCTAAGTATACAACAGCAATATTTGAGATCTGCCCCTATTTTTAGGCCATTGCCCCCCCCCTCCCATTTTGTCAGGCTTTGTTCAGATTTCTTGCACTAACAGGTTGAGACACTGCCTAAAAAAAGGTGTTAGGGGTGGCAAGATCCTTAGCCAGTAGTCAAAATCCCAGGGGGCAGATGAAGACCAGTGCTGGCAGAGCATCGAGGTATGTCGATCATGTCATCCCAAGCTGACAGATACTGGATCCTCTTAGAATGACACCAGAAACAAAGCCAATTATTGAAGTTAATCATTTTCTGTTTATATTGAGTCATCATCGTAGGTGAAGGTAAAATACTGCTTAATACTAGGGATGTATCTGCCTGAGACATATAATCCAAGAGCTTAGTCATGTCTCTCTTCATACAGTCCAGACAGGTATGTCTCAAGCTGTTCACGCCAACATGGGCTATGACGGCGTCGTAACAGTATCTGTTGTTGACAGACTTGAGTGCATGTGTGATATGGTGGATCCTACCACCTGACAGACAGCTGACCATCACCTTTTCCTTATCCAGCCTGGTGAAAGAGGCATCTGTGTGTCTCACGATGGACTCACCTATGACTAATATGTTTTTTTTTGTCTAATCTATGCACCTGAGTTTGGGATGCATCAAAACAACCCTAAAGTTCTTCACCAAAACCTTGCTTAAGGAAGAAAATTGCAACTCTGACTGCATCAATAAGAACTATTTTTTTCATAACAGGCCAGTCTTTATACAATAGTCAGACTTACACTACTATATATCAGCCTTTCCCCTTAAGTAATAGCTGCAAGTAATTCTTCAGCAACTGGCTGCTACAAACTGGCTACTCATGCAACTACAACTGGTATGTTGATTAACCTGCTTAAAACACTTGTAAAAACTGAGAGACAATGCACAAGAAAGATGGAAAAATTGTCTATAAAAATTCCAAATATATCACAAAGTAAATAAGTAGCAGGATTAGCATGAACACTGCAAGGAATTTCCATAAACTCACAACCCATTTTCTCAAAAATGAAATTCATTCTTTGTGTAAGGCAAAGATCATCAATATCGTTAAATTATTTGCTTAGAAACAGATCTTTAGGTTTGATATTCTTGCTTTCACAAAATAAATACATAAATAAATAAAACTATAAATAAAAATAAGACTTTACTGACAAAAGCAAGGACTGAGAGCTGAACAGTGGGAACAGCCAAAAAGAACTTTGTGTTCAGGGGATTTTGTACATTTTTAAAGAGAGCAAGTTAAAGTAGATGCATTAAGTGTATAAGTGAATAAATGAATGCCTCTACACACGAGGTTTTGAAAAAAAAACAAATACTACATTCAAATTGATGAAGACATGTTCAACTTAGAACTAATCAAGAAATGTCCTCAGTGTTAGATAATCTGCTAAATGTACAAGCAAATTAAGGGTTTATGAGTATTATCTTAAGCTGTCACAAACATTATAACAGGATTAAGTTTTAAAAAAATATCAGAATATACATGTGGAAGAAATGTTTCTTGTAACTCCATAATATCCAGTTAGTGTGAAGATGGTCCTTACATGACTTTTTAAGTGCAAGCTTGCATGAAACTTGCCTCAGCACAAGGGAATCTTTGTTCTAGAGCCTGACAATTTGGACACAAAAGCATGGGTAACCAGATCTATTTCAAATTTCAGGATAGATACAAGAAACTGATGGTCTGAGGTCGTGAAGTAGTCTGTACAACTCTAGCATATCAGCAAATGATGGAAGATGACTTAGTTTACTAGTTCAGATGTGAACTTTTGTTGAATTACAGACAGGTGTTAGCTGTTATGTCACTGCAATTTGCAAACCAAGGAACTGAGGTGGGTTCTACCCTGCTGACCTACTACAACCAAACAATCCTTGCTGTAGGTCATAAAGAATGGAAGGCTGCAGTTAGTGAGCAAATGCAAGGAAAACAAAAGAGATACAACTGAAAAAAATGATACGATAGTCAAAAACTGGGGACAATGAAGGCCATCCCTGTAAAGGTATCTGAGATGGTACACTACTTACATGACTGCCAATGTCAGTGCAAGAGAGTTAACCAGTGCTCCCAGGACTCATCTTCTAATGGTAGACCAGTGTATATGAGAGAATTTCATTGGCCACACTCAGTTACTACACATTATAGGAGCTGTGCAGAATGTGCCCCATGGGAAAGGGAAAGGAAGTTTTACTCCCAGCTACTTATGATTCATAGATATCACAGCAATAGAATTTCATAGCTCTCATTTTTAGAACACTTCAACTTTAGTCTTCCCATCAAGCACATGAAGTTAAGAACAGCTTTTTTTTGCCAGACTTGGATTTATTACCCAATTGCCAGTGGATAGTATCAGTGGTGTGGTAGATTCCTTTTGGGAAATCAGCGTGGTGGTTTCACAGAACTCTCCACAAGCTTATTCTAGGAATTAATACCTTCATCATTATCAGGTGTTGCCCTACAGCCTGTTGGGAAGTTATTAATACTAGACATCCAGACTAGAGAACTGTTTAGTACTTTGATAAGCTATTTGACTATTTTTGTAGAGCTGCAGTGCTTAGTTACCTTACAACTGTTTGTAAAATCCTTGATCGGATAATGATCAAACTCAGTGATTGTCTGGAGAAGGAGAAACTAGAAAACACAGACCACAGAACACCCGGGAACAATTCCAAATCCCACAGACAAGGCAGCTGGAGCTACAAAATTCCCCCTCGGCCTCCATTCTCAGTGTCCCTCTCGATGACCAGGTCCACAAACTATATTAACTCTTCTCTCAGAGCACAAAGTATAAAATGGCACACACAAACAAATGATATTCCTTCGGTCCTTCCTTCTCTTCTAGCATGCTCAGTCCCCAGAGATTGGCAGCCTTCTACCATCCCGATGCTGCTGATATGCAGACTGTGCGGACCTAATTGAGCCCACCATCCACACCAGGTACGCTGCAGCCACATAAGTTCTTCCGCTTCCGCATATGAGGAAAGTAATGATAGCATGCTGGCTGGCTGCATGCAAAACAGGTGCAGTAAAGCAATGCTCTGATTGGCTGAGATGTCTACAGCTAGAACACAGTGTGCTTTACTGCAGATCTCAGGTGTACTTGCACCCAAACCCGGCACTCGTGAAAGTAAGCTTATTTAAGCTTAGAAATGGGTGCTCCCAGTTAATTTGGGTTGATTGAGAGCTATGGTTAGTGCTTTGCCTCTGTGACAAGGGGATCCCCAGCAGCTTATCAGAGACACTTTCACTGAACTACAACTAAACAAAATTAACTCGAAATTTATAATAGTTTGAAAATATGTAAACTCACAATATATTCACTGAGCTACATACTACAATGCAAAATGCTGATATACTAAGAGTTATTTGCAATATATATATATATATATATATATATATATATATATATATATATATATACTATATATATGTTTGTTTCTTTTGGCATTTCCCGGTTTGGAGTCGCCACAGCAGAACTCTGGTCCACTAATGATTGGCAGTAGATTTTGACATGCTGGCTTGCCGGGCCTAACGCACAACCTTCAATGAAGGAATGCCCATTCATGCATGTCACCACACAGAAGACGCTCTAACTGAGTATCGAATGGGCAACGTCTAACTGTGAGGCGACAATGTTACCACAGCACTATATATATATATATATATATATATATATATATATATATATATATATATAAATATATATATATATATGTGTGTGTAGAGAGAGAGAGAGAGAGATACAGATATATGTATATATATATATATATATATATATATATATATATATATATATATATATATATATATATATATATATATATAAATATATATATATATATATATATATATATATATATATATATGTACTTGTTCATTGCAAGACAACAACATATATCCTGGAGAATTGTTTAAGGGGGGGATCAATTCTCCTGACCCTCTGCATCCCATTATCAATTTAGTCTAATGTCAATATTCATAGTTGCTTGCACAAATGTGATAGGAGTATCCCTGATGCTTATGAATGAGCGTAGCAAAGGCAAGTTTTATAAAGGCCATTTATGCTAATTTGAAAGGCCTTAAAAATAATGAGATGCAAATGTGAAATGTTATAAAATATAGTACGCTAATGAAGTGGTTTTGCAGTTCATAGTCGGACATCTGCACTGAACACACATCCATTGTTAAAAGTGATGTCTTGCCTTTGATATTGGAGTTGCAATTCACAAAGTTCTTTGTCCAAGTATGCAGAAGCACATCCCAGACACACAAATTAATTATTTCCCACAGCAAACACTTCATAGTTTGTCTTAAGTATGCACAGGCATTAAAATGACACAAAATAAATTATTTTGCCCAACGATCACTTCAGCAGTCTGACCATGTATGCACAGCACCTTTCTGACACACACATTAATTATTTCCCCAAGCGTCCCCTTTCAGTTATATGTCCAGGAATGCATAAGCACCAAAATGAAACATTAACCCAAGTGACCCTTTCTGTGGTTTGTGCAAGTAAGCACAAGTGCCAACATTTACTCATCCAACCCCATCAGTAAAATGTCCAGCTATGGACAAGCACCAAAATGAAACATTCACCCAAGTGACTCCTTCAGTAATATGTCCAAGTATGCACAAGCACTAAAATGAAGCACCTACCCTAGCATCCCTTTCAGAAAAATGTCCAGGTATGCGCAAGCACCAACCGATCTCCCGTTCCATCTCTATATTCTTCTGAAGCAATGCTGCTTACTGGCATATGTTCAGGACTATTTGCACAATTACTATGCAAATCAGCTTATCATAGATTCATGTCTATGAATTGTACTCATATGCATACATCTATGGACCCTTACCAGCATATTAGCTGTCCCCAATCACTTATGTGTTAAGCATATTAGGCTTTTGCAATAGTGGGTTCTGTTTACAACAACTCCTTTGCATTTCCATATTCATGCTGAAAGTTCAGAATTTGTATATCCACATAGGATCACTCTTTGCATATCACCACTATGAAAATGTAAAGCACCAGACTATGAATACCTGCCTAACTTTTTGTCCATAACAAAAAGACAAAAAATGTAAAGTGTAAAATCACTGACCATATGCTTTCTTTTCTCTGAGGTATTGTGGCCTTTGATTTATATTAATTAAGTATGGGGTTTGTGTGGGATGCGGGAGGGAGACTTGCCACACTGCTAAAACATTATTTCTTATATTAGCCCATTTCTTATTGCAAGTAATAATCTTTGATCCTATTTCCTATATCTGCAGATTGAAAGGTATGGTTCACAGGGTTCAGGTCCTGACTATGACACAAATAACTCAAGTTCAGTTAGCAACTCAAATACTCAAAGAGCTGGCTGGGGGGGTGGGGGGTGGTAATGATGAGCTGTAAATGCTGGCTTACCTACACTGGGAGTGGGATTGGTGGATGTATGGCTATTTTGCTGCATGCAGTCAGAAGCTTAAAGTCAAATCAGTCCTAATCAAGATGTGAACTTGACTTACCAAGCCTGAGATGGATTCCTTATAAGCATGTGAATGGGACAACTCACTTGCAGGGGAAGGGAATGGTAGACCCTTACTGTTATGAGGGCACCCATGTCACACCAAGAGTTAAGATTAAGGTATAACAGAAAAAAAAATTGGTGTCAACGTATAGGAAATGAATACATGACTGATCGGGGGGGATATAAAACACAAAAAAATCAGGCTTGTAATATTTAAATTAGTTACTATAGCAATAACCCACGCCTGGGTGTGGGTAATGCTAAATTTACCCATGGTTGGCGTGGTTTGGTCCCGAGGGCGAAGCCCGAGGGACCAAACAAAGCCAACCGTGGGTAAATTTAGCATTACCCACACCCAGAAGTGGGTTATTGCTATTATACCATGACATTATTTAAGAAAAGAAACTTTTACTTTTCTTAAATAATGGCATAGTATAATGCCTGTTTACTGCCCTTCCGCAGATGTCTGGCATCCGCGGCAGTTCTGATGTACTGCGCGCCTGCGCAGTACATCAGAGCTGTGGGCAAAAGCAACGGAGAAAGCAAGATCTCCGTTGCTTTTTTTAGTGTTTCGCTATGTTAAATGAGTTTAACATAGCGAGACAGTTTTAAAATAAGCAACGGACATCTCCGTTGCTTATTTTAAATCTGAATCGCTATGTTAAAATCATTTAACATAGCGAACTAAAAAGCAACGGAGATCTTGCTTTCTCCGTTGCTTTTAAACACTGTCTCGCTATGTTAAATGGGTTTAACATAGCGAGACAGCTTTAAAATAAGCAACGGAGATCTCCGTTGCTTATTTTAAAGCTGTCTCGCTATGTTAAACCCATTTAACATAGCGAGACAGTGTTCATCGAGTTATACTAATGGAAAAAAGTTCGGGCGACCGGACCTTTTTCCATTAGTATAACTCGATTTACAACGGGCACGCTTTCCAATCAGCGTGCACGTTTTGGGGGGATCATGGTATAATATGTCTTTATACATTAAGAGCAAAGAGCATGTATACAGCCAGTATTTTGAGAAAATGTAAGATTTGTCTTATGCTGTCTTATGACCATCTATTACTCAAACAACATAACTCGGTGCATGAGAGATGTACATATATATCCTTGGAGGCAAAAATCTCCCAGACTGTAAGCTCGGGAACCAAAATTGTCAGCAGCACATCACACATTACACCTCTTCAAGGCCATCACATTACACATAATCCATCATATGCAGAAGCTCTAAAGATTAACTTGCCTAAACTTTAAGGGCCTCAAAAATGCAACACAGGCATAAAAGCACACTCAGCAAGTTAAACCTACCTCCTGACATAGCACAAGGATTTCCAAAGTCACAGACAATGAGCCCCTAAGGTAAACGTTGACCCATCCTAATATTCTCGCTGTAGATGACTCCATTGTAAGATATGCCTCCTACCATGCTGAACAAGGAAAGACATATGATTAGTTGCTTGTCTGGTGCCAGAATTCAACAGATCATGCATGTGCTCAAGTCCTTGAACAACAAGTGCCAGAATGACTGTCATATCTTATGCCATTGTCAATGACATGAGATGTACCTCCCTGGACTATAGGATTGGAGGCATGATGGAGCTCTCAGACTATGTGTCCAAGGCAAGTAAGAGCCTAGCATTGAACAGCATTCTACCTTCACCAACGATGATGTAGCAATTTGAGAAAAATGAACTGAATTCAACAATCATCATAGTTTTTAGTGTCGTTCATGGGTTCATAAGTTCATAAGTGTATGCTAGGCTAATGGCCCTGGAAACTTTACAAGCCTAGCCCATAGAAGTGCCCTGGGATTGTGCTGCCCGAAGTTAGTTCCCAGTGCCTCTATCAAGTAGAGCCACTGGAGTAATCCCCGGGGTGAACTTTCTATTTCCCCGTCCACTCATCAAGATTTCTCTTGAAGAGGGCCAGTGAGGTGCTCCGCTTGACATGTATGGGAAGCCTATTCCAAAGCATGGGCAGTCTCTGAGTTATGAACCTGTCCCTCCAGAATGTTCTGTTGATTGTGGTAATGAGGTTGAGGTCTCTGGACTGTGTGGTGCAGAGGGATTGGGATTTCTTTAGATGTAGCATTTCTAACAGAGCTGGGTCAGATGTGGCTTTGTAAGTCAAGCAGAGATAATTTCTTAGTAAATAATATGAGACAGGGAATAGCTGGAGTTTTTTTAGTCTGTCCGTGGGGGGGGGGTCCAATATATGTCATCTGGAGAGCGTATGATCAACAGACCAGGCTGCTTCACCAGAGATGTTCTGCTTCTGTCCCTTCTAGGTTTGTGATTACTGGGAAAGACATCGTTTGCCTCCTTGCTACTTTTTTTTAGACAATGCCAACCTGATAAACCTACTAACATAACAAAACAAGCAAAGGAAAATATGAAGGTGTTACTGATCAATGCTAAGAGCTTAAACAAGAAATCCCACTTCCTACAAGCCCTTCTCACCCAGGAAGATAGTGACATCTCTAGATACTGAGACACAGTCTGGTTGTGTATGGCTGTAATGCCTTCCACACATTTAGAACTCTACTGTGTAGAAGGGGAAATGGTGGAGGTGTCTCAATACACATCCAGAAGAGACTCACATCAAGGCAGGTGAAAAAGCATGATACATTAGAGCTTCTTCATGTCCAAATAACATATTAGCTAGCTATAGTACTCCATCTTTGACACAAGAAAGCCACAACACCTACCTACTGGAACTAAAATCACTCAGTATTAAACCCAATACCATTTTCCTAGGTGATTTAAACTATCCAACTATAGACTGGGAAACCTGCACCACCATTAGTACACAAGAACAAAGATTCCTGGATTTTTTCAGTGCAAATGCCCTGGAACAATTAGTCAGAGTACCCACTAGGGAGAATGATATCTTGGATCTTGTCCAAGGATAGAATAACTATAGGATAGAAAATAGCTACAAGTCATAATACTTAAAAGACTTGCACAAAAATGGATAACACAGATTTAGATGAGAGATAATGTAAATTACTATGGGCAACTAACATACAACACTTTCAGCCAGAAATGACAACATCATGCTGTAATCCATTTATACACTAAAGGATACTCAAACAACTTTTTTAAATACTGATTTTTATAAAAAGGTTATAATTCGTTGTTAACCAGTTGGTTAGATTTTATGCTGGAGATATTTTCATAAAGGCATTCTACTCAGCAACTCATTACAAACGTCAGCCGTTTTAATTTTAGGGTGCTTTGATACAGAGTTTAAGTGCATAACAATGTGAGTTTAATTGTAGCAGATAACCAAATGAGGGTATTTTAAGCTCAGTAGTCTGAAGGCAAATGAGAAAAACATGAGAGGGGCATTTGCTGTGACACAAATAACCTTGCTTATTGCAAAGATAGACAATGGTGCTCACAATATTCTGAAAGTGAAACTATCCTAAAATCTTTTTATGTGCCTTTTTTTATTCTTCATCTACTGACCGTGAAGCCTTCCTATATCAGTCATACCCATTAATTTCCCCATCCTGGTTATTGTCCAGTGAGTGTGAGATCTGCTCTTGGCAGGCCATCATCCAAGCCACCTTAGTGGCAAGTTGTGTCTTCACAGGCACTCTAACAATGATTGCTGACATGTTTATTCTTATGTCTAGCCATTCCATTGGGCAGTGAGGTAGATAATTCACATCACTAAAGGAACTGCAATACTGCAACCAATGCAGGTGCATGTTATCATGTATTCTCAATAAGAGGTAATGCCAAGTAGTTAGGTGACTCAATACCTATTACTTGAAGTGCCACTTACAGTGTACTCCTCCTCTGAGAGACTAAGGCACTGGACAGTCCCAGACCACTCTCATCCCTGCCAGGATGGACATACCCAACATTCCCTGTCAGCTCTGTCCATTGCCTAAGCCACTAATCCATCTTGGGTCATCTGGACCATCTCTTGGGCTTTGCACCATGTGCCACCAAGTCTACATTCTACAAATCTTTTTGATCATAGTTATTAAAAAAGAAGTATTGTACACTAACATCTTGCAGGAAGGTCTAGCACAGACAAATGACTGGTGCCAAAGCCATGGCTTAAAACTCAATGCTAAGAAATGCATATTAGTATCTTTAGTGAGTCAGCCATCCAGGGAAACTACCTCTTTGATAAAACACTGGTAAAAGTAGATAGAGTAGTCAGGGCTTTGTGGACTCATGTAGATAGTAACCTAGCTTTCGAGTAATAGGTGTCTATAGTTGTAAGAAAATAATTTTCTGTCACTCAACTTATGAATAAGGACATGAGGTTTAGAGAAGTCATAGTGCCACTGAACTCACCCCTCATCAGACCCATTCCCCAGACTCTGGAAAAGACTGCCCATACATGTCAAGCAGAGCGCCTTTTTGGCCCTCTTCAAAAGGAACCTTGATGATTGGATGGGAGAAAGGAAATTCACCCCGGGGATCATGCTAGACAGGGGTCCAGGTTAATAAATAGTGTGGGAAGAAATAGCCAGGAAATTGTTATGGCTAGGCTTGTATAGGCCCTAGGGCCGGTAGCCTAGTACCAACCTATGAACCTATAAACCATCATTGAGTATAATGCCATCTTTTGTATGCACCTAACCAGGCACATGCAACAACTGGAATGTCCACAGAGGTTCCTCACAAAAAGAATACAAAGTGTAAATAGAACGGGGAAATTCATAAAGCTTTACATGAGTTGGAGTAACATTTTTGAATTCAAGAACAGCCCTACCACAACACTTTTGCTGTCTATTCCTTCAGAAAGGTTACACAAAGTGTACACCTAGTGCAAACTTTGCGGTAACTTTCATGAATCCTCCCCAATTCCCTGTTTAGGTCACTTCAAGACCCTATCTCTATACTCTTGTTTCCTACAGACTGATGACAGGTGATTTATGCCTGGCATACAAGACATCCTTGGATCCTGATCTGATGGACCTTTTGCATATCCACACAATAAGCAGCACCAGAACTACTAGATCTAAGGATTTAAACTTTGCTTGTGACTTCAAAAAGACATGTTTTAGGACAGAGAATCCCCATTCTCTAGAATATGCTTCCCATCCATGTGAAGCAGAGCCCTTCCATAACTATAAGCAAGTGCGACCTGAAGAACCATAGCTGATTTGACCAGCACCCTTGGCCAGTACTATGAACCAGCGCCCCATCACCTCAGCTCTTCAAGTGAAGACCAAAAAAAAAAAACTTCACTGTACTCAGTTGATTGATACATTGTAAGTGATTGCTTTTTTGGCTAGCAGATCAATACCCCCAACACCCACACCCAGCTCTTCTACTGAAGAAAAAAAATGGACATTCCAGATACATAGCACACCCCCCTCCCAGCTACCCTAGCCATTCAGGCCCTGCTTCTGTGCCCTGTCCCCAAGCCTCCTTCAACAAAATTTCTTCTTATAGCCTGTAGGAATCTATTTGCTATGAATATAGAAAACAGTTGCTAAAGTCTGCACCCTGCCTGCATGGAAAACTACAGCACTCATTCTTTAGTTTAAAAAAAAATCTCCTTTTTAAACAGCATAAAAAGTATTTAAAAGTTATTGAATTAATTGAGTCACCAGGTCTGAAGAAGTCTGCATCTTGCAGATGAAAGCGCTTACCACTATTTGTAATGTTTTATGCGGATGTAGTACGAGTGTTTAGTTTGTCATTAAAATCTTTTATTTCATCCTTACTCGAGTCGTGTATCACTCGCAACCTTATACAGGAGCTTGGACGGAGTGGCCGTCTTAACATTTTGGTGCTTTTTAAACAGCAGCAAACTGCTTGCCGCAAATGTAACAAACAGTTGCAACAGTTTATACCCTGTCTGCAAGGAACACTATGGCAGTCATGTTTTAGTTTAACAAAAAATCTTCTTCTTAAACTGTAGCAAACTGCTTGCTACAAATGTAGGAAATAGTTTCTTCAGCTTATATCATGCCTGCATGAATCACTTAAGTTTTAGTTTAAAAAAAAAAAAAAAAAAAAATCTACCTGACAACATCGACATTTCAGAAACACCACACGACGACCGACTTAGAAGAGAAGACAAGTCAGAAGACCGACGGGAGGAGGAAACGAGAATGCTGAGAGATGAGGAATGGGGAAAGGATGTAGTAATGGGGGGGTAATGGATGTTAGGTGAGTAGGTAAAGTAAAGTAACGTGACGTTGTGTTGTAGGGGGGAGGAGGAGTGAGTTAGGGTTAGGTTAGGGGTAAGGGCAGTAGTGAGTGTTAGTGCAGTAGTGGTATTTTTGGGTTAGGGGAGTTAATATATATATATATATATATATATATATATATATATATATATATATATATATATATATATATATATATATATATATATATATATATATATATATATATATATATATTTAGAATGTAGCAAGTATAGTCCACAGATGGAGTGCAAAAGTGCTTAGGTTTGACCGCTTTTAAAAGCTGGTATTGCAATAAAGAAAGATCTAGACTGGCTGATCATGCCCCCCAACACTTTGCACATGGTGCAATTGCTCCTGTCACCCCATCCTAGATACATTACTGGCAACCTGGACCAAAGAATTGGAAATCAGAAATTCACCACTGGTGTGACACCTGTATCTCTGATGAACAGAGGTAGCCATTAAATTATGCTTTAACTGACATACATTCCTTAAAATGGCCTCTAAGGCATGACAATTTGTGTGATACAGTTCGGTTGCATGGCTAGGCTTGTTAAATCCTCAATGGTCTTTAGCCTAGTATACTGCTATAAACCTATAATTTAGGGTAATGTTGTGCGGGCAACATTCTTATTTCCAATAGGCAGAATGAGAACTTTAGTGAGCCCGCAACTCATTCTTAGCTATTGCACAACACCAGCAGCTAACATTTAATATAGTACAGAAAACAAAATGAGATATGACCATATCCTCACATATTTGTCCTGTATTATACTATAGATGAATATTAGTATTCATAAGCATGCAGGCTGATTGGATAGTGCATTCACCATACACATTGTAAAATGAGCATATACTAATGCAGTCAGGTCCACCTATTGAAATACCATTGAGCGGATGGATTTTCTATTAATACATGCTCTTTTTGTAACATATTTTGCTAGGTCAGTAACAATATGATAAATAAGAGGAACGATCTGCACAACTTTGAACAGCTGGTAAGTAGGCTTACTGGCAGTATGATAAACCGGTTCCCTATTACATTCTCGAAGATGTACTTACCCGAATACGTTAATGCTGACACATCTTCACCGAACTGTGTAAACATCGATCGTCCTAAAGCGCAAAATCCGAAACATCTAATCGTCATGGTCGACCCTTCCGTGGTATAGCTTTGTAAGGTGCGATAGTTACGGACCTTAGGGTTAGGGTGCGGGTTAATGTAAGTGCACAGATGGTAATGTATGTGAGATTTAGTGCAGGGTTAGATGTAGGGTTTTGTTACATGTATGTGTGTGGATTATTTAGTTTGTTTGGGTATAGCTTGTTAAGGTAAGTGTGCGATAGTTACGGACCTTAGGGTTTGGGTATGGGTTAAGGTAAGTGCATAGATGGTGGTATATGCAAGATGTAGTGTATGGTTAGAAGTTGGGTTTAGTTTAGGGTTAGAAATAGGGTTTTGGTTAGTGTATGTATGTGTTTATTTAGTTTGTTTGGGTAGGTAGTATGTAGCGGGCGGTGGAGTGGGACAACTATGATGGTTCGCACTTTTGAATTTCACAGTTTAGGGCATTCGGTGTATTCATGGTTCGCGGAATATGTGTCAGCGTTTATGTATTCGGTTAATAGGGCATTCAAGCTTTCAATATAGACCCGATAAACCTACTTGTCAACTGCCAGAAGATTTTCAGAAGGTCTCTGATTTTCCTCTTTCATCAGTACTGTCCTTGTCATAGCTCTCAGCCTCTTAGTACAAAACAGCTGGACAAAGCCAAATATAATGAGGCCATAAAGTCCCCAAAACAGGATCAAATTTCAAATTTTAAATATTGCTCATATTAACTTAGAAAGTTGGTATAATAAACGGTCTTTTATTATTGTGCATTTTCTGAAGGATATGAGGTCAGAAACCCAAATGCTTGTCATTATATAGTGAATTCAGTCCTCACTGATTTGACACAAAAATTCAAAAAGCCACAAATTTTATGAGAAACAGACCAACAATATGAGTCAAAAATCAGGACATTCTGCAAAAATCTGGACAGTTGAGAGGTATGGTCCTCCTATTTTTTTTATTTTTTCTTTAATGAGAAATTATATGTCTGGTGTAGTAATGCATTGCCACATATTAATATTTTATTCCCATTTCTTTTTTTCTGTAAAAGAGTCAGGGCATAACTGGCAACTAAAAAAAAAGAGAGAGAGAGCGAGAAAGACAGAGACATTTTATTTTATTTTATTTTGAGCAGGTAAGTGGACTGCCATCACAAGGGCTGAATTTCAGCCATGTTATAAAAACATGGATAATAAACAGGGCATAACTAGCAAACTGTACAGGATTCTGTCCACAATACATATAAAATATAATACATGGTTTGATACCATGTGAAAACAATGGCTCATGTTCTTGCTCAGAATGATTTTACCTGTATCACGGTAGCTTATGCCCAATAGCTCAAAGCAATAGTTGCTTATGTGTTTCACTCACATCATGTAGGAGTGATAAACTGGTGCATATATCCTTTCTTTTTTATATGTGCACTGAGATCTCTAGTGTCTGGAGATAGTTTTTTTTTTTTTTTTGCTCTATGCTATGAGCTACTGATGATTCATTCCCTAGGGGGACTGTAACCTCAGAATGAGAAAAAAGAATAAGTAAAGCTGGTGTGGGGGGGATACGGTTGCCTGTCCCTGCAAACAATGTTTTTTGTTATTTGTAATAGGTTTGCATACAGAATGCTTCAGAGAACATACAATTGTAACACATACTTGTGTTACAAGTAAATATGCTCTGAAACTAGCAGTTGGGAGATATATTTGCTGGGCAATTGCAAACAAAGCTGAGTCGTTCAAGAGATTTGCAGTGGATCTGGTAAGAAATAGGCCAGATTTATTAACACCTATACTAAATTGTACACAGTATACACTTTCTATAATTAAGAGGATACCTACCATATTGCTTGTATTTTCTAGACACTCAGAAAGGTTACACTAAGTGTACATCTTGTCTAGACTTTGTGGTAACCTTTATGAATCCTCCTCAATATGTAAGAGAAAATCAGTAGGAAAATTAAAATTAGGAGGAAGAAAGTATGAGTTATGCTTGTGTTGTCTAGTCACTCATAATGGTTTTCACTTAGTGAAGGCATTCATGAATCTGGCCTAATACTTACTATATACAATGAGCAGTCAAATCAAAAAGCTTGCTTGCAACAAGCCACTGAGGTAGAAATATCAGTGATAGCCATATAAGTCCAAAAGCCTTGCACCACAATGTAGGAAACATCTTATGTTATGTGTTGTCAGCACTTGATGCATTGTACATATTTTTGTGAATTATTCAAGTTGTTGACTTCTTACTAAGCTACATAGCACTTCACCTCATGTGGTCCGTAAGGGTATCTCTGAGATCACAAGATGTGAAATAAGAGGCAACGATTCTTTTTTCTTAATTGGTTCCTTTATTTTATTAGTTTGTTGGACTATTAAGGTAATGTAGTTGAATTAGAAGTGTAAGGATGGAGACCACACATCATGGAGGTTGTGAGAGGCATACCCCTGCAAAAAAACAATAATTTAACATTTTCTGGTATGTTACAGAGTATGATCTCATGAATTATTGTAAATAGATTTAGATAATTTAGTTACTATGGATTATGGTCTAACTAAGCAAGAGGCAATATTCCATTAAAGATTTCACAATATGCATTGTCAAAACTCTTTTGTATTGATAAATGTAAATATATAAACCCTACAAGAAACTGCTGAGAGGAAAGTAGCCTACAGGAACCCAAAGGATTGAGGGAACCCTGCTAACTCCCTTAGACCACACGGCAAAAGTGAATCCCATTAGACATTGTATTACTACTTGAAGCCAGAAGAAAAGCTGAATACTTCTAAACTGAACTATACACAGATGTAGCTTAAAAGTAGAGACTTTTTTCTACAGTAAGAAATATATATTTACATTTAATACTGAAGAACTCTGACTGACTGCAGTAACCATCATGAGCTACAGTGCATATGTTGGAAATGCTGTGAAAATCAAATATTCCAAGCCTGCTAAATCCTCCTGCTTATATTGTAACAAACTGCTACTTTCTGCTTATAGTGTAACAAACTGCTACTTTCTGCTTATATTGTAACAAACTGCTGCTTTCTGTCCCTCCATTCCTTCCTCTGTGCAAGTTCATTGGATTTCTGAAGTTGATTTTTATCACTGTTGGATGATAGAGTTTAAATTTACTCTTCTTCTTTTTAATACGCTTTTACTAAGATTCTCTCTCTTTCTCTCTTCCTTTTCTTTCATTCTTTTCCTTATTTTTATATGGCTAAATTTTCATCATCAGGGTCAAAGCTTCTGTAAAAGAGTGTCAGAGAAGAAAAATCTCTACCTGTTGATAAGCAGTCACAATGCCTCAACTACCTCAGGTCTCTTTTGACACTAAAGAGTGTTGCATTTGCTTTAAATTTAACACCAAAATGGGTGGGGAATAAAAACACTATATGATTATTTATTTATTTACAGTTTGTTTACCAGGACAGTCCAGTGGGCCATGAAGAGCCCATTTTCAATGGAGTCCCGGGGAGAAAAGCTCCATGACAACAGTATAAAATGAAAACAATGCATTCACATTTTGTAATACTGATGAAGAACAAAGGTATCACATAGTATAAAAGTTTACAGTTTACAGTGGAAATTCAGTTAAAAAGAAGAAAATATGCACACACACACACACACACACACACACACACACACACACATATATATATATATATATATATATATATATATATATATATATATATATATATATATATATATATATGTCAGTTAAAAATAAGAAAACATTGGTGCATATTTACAGATAGATTTGTTTACACATTGGAAATATCACATTGGTGGCAAAGACTTTCCCATGTAATCTTAGCAGAGTTATAGTAGGACAGGGGGATAAGAGGTGTTAAGTGTTGATGTAAGAAAAAAAGTGACACTAAGCAAAAGTAGTGTAAGAGTAAGAGTAAATAAGTGAAAAGAAAGGTGGTTAAGAGTCAGTGTAGCTCGGTATGATGAATGAGAAGCGAGAGGGAAGAAGGAGTGTGAGAAATGGGGAATATGTAGAAGTGCGTCATGTGGGGTGAGAGCAAGAACATTCCCAGAGGGTTGGGAGATGGGAATTAAGCAGGGTCTTAAAGGTGGAGTGGTTGTGGGTAGTACAAATAAGTGGTGGCATGGAGTTCCAGAGGCGAGCTAGGGAAAAGGATAGTAGGTGTTTACCTGGTGGGTGAGCAGGCTTGTGCAGTTCAAGCAAATTCTGGTTATTGGATCTTAGAAGTCTATCAGATAGATGCATTTTGAGAGAGGAGGCAAGGGAGAGGCAGAGAGAAGGATTGAAGATGAGTTATGGGCATGAGTAAGTTGAATGTAGGTAAGATGGTTGGGTTGTTCTAGCCAATTTAGTTTCTGTAGGGCACTGTAGTCATGAGAGGATTATAAGCTGGTAGCAAACAGAATTTTTTTTTTTATACCAGGAGGATAGATTTGTCTTTAGAGAAGATTAAATGTTAGTAAGAAATGGGGCACTGTATAAGAGAGAAGGAATGAGGTAGGTGGTAGAAATTATAAACTTAGTAGAGGAAGTGATATAGTGGTTGTGGCAGTAAAGCATGCCAAGATTCTGGTGGGTTTTCTTTATATTAGCTTGTAGCTGGGTATCAAATTTTAACTGTTCGACAATAAGGACTCCTAGAAACTTTGCATGGGTTACTACCTCTAGAGAGGTATTGTTTTGACTAGTAATGGAGAATGAGTTCTTGTCTATAATGGTACTTTTTGAAGGGGTAAATACCATGATTTTAGTTTTTAATGTGTTGAGTGCTAGGTGGTTATCTAGTGTTCGGTAGAAGCGCAAGCATCTTGAGTTAGTTTTAAGAGAGTGGAGGTGAAAGTGGCAAAGCAGATGATCATAGAGTTGTCCACATATTGAATAAGTTTGGCATTAGGAATGTTCTGGTGGAAGTCATTTATGAAAATGTTGAAAAGGAGAGGACCTAATATGGAACCCTGTGGTACACCTGTAGGAGTATTAAGGAAGGAGGAGGTGGCTTTTTTCCATTTGACAGCTTGTTGCCTGCCATAGAGGTAACTAGAAAACCAGTTGATAGAAGAGTAGGATAGGTCTAGATTAAAGAGTTTGGACAGGAGAAGGTTATTGGCGATAGTATCAAAGGCCTTGGATAAGTCCAGAAGGAGGGTAGACATTAGGCAGCCAGAGTCCTGAGCTTTATTGATAGTTGAGAGGAAGAAGAGGAGAGTGGTTGTGAAGGTCCCTATTAATTTGATGAAACCTTAGCTTTTCGAACTAGAAAAGATTGACAGCTAAAGATCGAAACGTCAAAACCATTAACGATCAGCTAAGTGAATTTTTTCCCATGGAAAGAATTAGCTTGGTCATTACACAAAACAAAATCCTTTCAACCTGAATTAAGTGGGGGGCTTCGCCACCCACAATCCCCCATCACACCCCCATAACTAAATATACTAACTCTGAGATCACTTCACATCAGGGAAAGGGCAAATTCCCATTAATGGGTAAGCAAATTGTTTCACTGAGAAAAAATTTGCTTAGCTCACCATTCCCGATTTGGCTCTTTCGATCTTTAGCTGTCAATTTTTTGTAGTTCAACAAGCTATGTCATTAGTTTGGCTATAGAATCAATAAAGAAAGTTAAATTGGGTGGCTAAGGACAGGTCGGAGACATTTGGGTCAGGGCAGGGGTTATCTCTTTTGCCAGGATTGAGGAGGGTGGTGATACCATTCCAGAATTTTTTTTATTAGTGGTCTTGTGGTTATTTTGAAGTATGGAGAAGTAGGATTTACATTCAGATACAATACTTTCTTTTACTTTGTTGCAAAGTAGCTTTATTCAGGGTGGTGGGAGTTTTATTTTTCTGGTAGTGCTTCCAGGGTTTGTCACGGAGATGCACGATGGTTGTACTTTCTTTGGTTAACCATGGGACAGTTTTACTTTTAATTCTTTTGTTTCTGGAGGGAGAAAGGTTATTTAACAGGTCTATGAATGTAGTATTGAAGTAGGCAACAGCATTATATAGGGAGAGGGTTTTTAGAGAGCTCCAGTTTATGTGTTTTAGAGAGCTAGAGAAGGTTTCAGGGTTGAAGTTTTTTAGAGAGTGGGTGGAGATGTAAGTGTAGGATACTTGTATGGAGGAGGAGGGAAGGCGATGAGCGAAAGAGGGAAGATGATCAATAAGAGTGTCAGGTAGGATACCGCTATCGGAGATGTAATGGGGGTGAGGAACTAAAATCCAGTCAAGAGTAGTACCACAAGACTAGTGCTTTGAGGGCCTGGTAGCAAAGTTAATTAGTTGTGAGAAGTTGTTTAGGTGTACGTTTTGAGAGGAAGTAGGAGACTGAATGTTGGCCCAGTTAATATTAACATCACCAAGGATTATGGTCTCATTGTTAATGTTAGAGGAAAACCAGGAGAGGATATCCTCAAGAATGGGGATATTGTCTCCTGGAGGAATGTAAAGAGTGGCTATACATACATGTTTGTTTCTATTCATCTGTAGGAGGGCCAGAGTTAGTTTGGCATGCCGAATTGGGGTAGGGGTTTAGTATACTGAGTATCTGCAAGGGATGGAGTAGAGAAGAGCTACTCCACCACCTTTCTTAAGGGTCCTGTCTTTTCTAATGATATTGTAGTTGGGGGGGGAGTGATTTTGGGATCTTTTATGTGGAGCATTAACCATACTTCAGTGACAGATAGGATATCTGGGTGGTTATGGTGCAGCCAGGCATGGAAGTTAGGAATTTTGTTACATAAGCGCTTTGAGCATTCAAAGTAGCAAAAAGAAGGGATTTGCAGGATGGGGGATAGGGGTGAGTTTGACTGATGAGAGGGGCCAGAGAGAAGGATGGTAATAAGTTGACGAATGTGGGAAAAGAAGAATTTAGAGTGTTTAGTGTCATGTATAAAAATCAGGCATTGTGCTGTAGTAGTGTTGTTAGGGATTGGGGAAGAGAGGCTGTGGACAGGAATGAGTTTATAAGGGAGCAAGAGGCTGTTATTGAACAAATAGAGATAGGGGATATAATGGTTGTGGAGTGTTTGATATATATGGGGTATGGAGAAGTTGTATGAAAAACGGGAGAGTGATTAGAATTCAGAGGACTGGTGAGAAGGTGATGGTAGGATAGGAAGAGAAGAAGAAGAGGTAGGGGTACAAAGGAGGTAGGTTTTAGAGGCATGATGGTTTTTCAGTATTTGTATAGTTGGAGGATGTGCAGTTGAGTGGAGAGGAGAATAGGTAGGTGATTAGTCAAGCTAGTTCTAAACTGGGATGTGGCTAAGGGAAGTGGGGAGGGATTTGATGGGTGGGGCTGGTGGTGTGGGGAGCTTGTTATTGGATCCTTTAGGGGTGGGAGTGGTTCTATGGCTATAAGTGTAGAGGTAGTGGGGGCGGTGGGAATTGGTGGTAGGGTACGGGAGCAGATTGAGCCCAGAGGGCAAATGGAGTGAGTAGAGCCAAGGAGAAGGAAGGTGGCTTATCAAAAACAACCAGTGTGTCAGAGAAAAGGCATGGAGCTGGAGAGGAAACCCAGAGGGAATTGCTGGGTCAGATGCAGAACAGCAGAAGTTAAGCTGAAATTTGGAAAGAAAAATTCTGGCCAAATGCAGACAGAGCAGAGATAAAACTATCAGATTAAAAGTCAATACACTGGGGTGATGTACTAACACAGCTAGAACTGCAGGGCCTAAGTTTAAGTATGGGGAGTAGGTAGACACTGCCACCTAATGGCAAAATTGTAAATTACAACTTGGAAAGACCAGAAATGGGCAAGAAAGTGAGTAGAAGATCAGGGAGGAAAGTAGACTGTAGTAGGCTGCTAGCAGATGTGAGGTGGAGGACTAAACTAAGTTATTGTTTGCCAAAAACAGTAGGACAAATGCAACAGATTTACATACATGCTGTTGGTCTTGGGGAAAGGCTGTATGTTTAAAACCACTTCTGAAGTCCCGTTCTGGTTGTCCTTTCAAGGTAGGTGTACCTGGGTGATAATGCAGTACAGTAGGAAGCACATGGGGAGGTAAATGCAGCACTAGCAAGCTGCAATGGAGAGAAAAAATATAATTATTTTAATGTTATGCCAGTAAAAGGAGAAGAACAGCTAGGTAGTACAATATAATTGGTAGGGGATGGACAGAGATTAAGTGTACTGAGAGTGTGCGTGCTTATAGGAAGTGATTTGGATGGGGAAAAAGGAGGAGAGACAGAGAGGTACATTAGAGGGAGGAGTAAATATGAGGGTAAAAGTAAGGTAGGGAATTAAGAAAAACTAGGACAAAGGAAAGCAGAGCCTTGACAAAAAGTCGTAATTATGCCATTACAGCAGTTATATAATTACAGAGTAACATAATTCATTTTTATCTCCAGAGTTTCAGCAGGAAGAATACAATCCATTGGGCTTCTGATTTACCTCTTCTGCAAGTTATTTTCTTAGCTCAGGTAAAGGCATGAGATTCCTTTTGCATTTCTTCCCCCTTCAAGTAAAAAGGATAAAGAAGATAATGTTACAGAAAAATTATGCCAAGTTTCAGCATTCTGCATTGATTTTAATAAAACTTTCTAGTATGCTTACAGAGAACCCCCACCTTGCTTACAGAAACCAATTTTTCCCATTCTCCCCTTCTGTCCTCTGTTAGACAGGTGACTATTCACTCATATTAATATGATCTCCTGGTTGCTACTCTCAAATCCTCTGAGGATCACTTATTATGGATTTGGGACTAGTAAGGGATTTGTGACTAGCAACTACAAATATCTTTTTTCAGGTAGTAGCTCTCCCTAAATCTGCCTTTGAGACATTGATACCTCAAGTTCCATTCTTTCAGATGTCAGTCCCCCAGCACCTGCCCACAGGCTCCTGTGCATCTGGTAAAACATTAAAACATTAACCATGGAATAACATAAGGAGTTTTTACATAAATTAAGTCATTCTTGAACACCATCAGAACTTCAACAGAATATTTTTTTGTAAACCAAACCACTTTTTTATAAATAGCTAGTATGTCATAAGACCTTAAATAAAAAAACTAATATTTAAATATTTAAATATATTCATATAATAAATCACTTCAACATTTAAAAACCATACAAATACATGCAATTCATAGAATAAAAATATAACGAGAATAGTCATTTACTAACCAGGTAGACTCACAGTCCTTTTTCAGGAGGTGACCTGTGAGCAATTTCTGGACAAGTCACACATTAGACAAATGAGAGGGGAGGGAATCAATCCTTTGACTACAGGAACTACAACTCACAACTTAAACCTCTGCACCAATTGCCAAACACAATTTATGTTAAGTAATATGCAACAAATGTCATGTTGTGTCTTTCAGCTTTTCCTGGTTAGGGGCTGCCACAGCAGAATTCCGGTCCTCTAATGATTGGCACTAGATTTTTACATGCCGAGTTGCTGGCCCTGATGCACAACCTTCAATGAAGGCATGCCCATTTACGCATGTCTCCACAAAGAAGACGCTCTAGCTGAGAATCGAACAGGGCAACGTCTTGTGAGGCGACAGTGCTACTGCAACACCACCACCACAGTCAAGTAATATGCAACAAATATTACATTAAAATATGATATCATTGTGCATTGGTATCCATCTGTCCAGCACCTCTCCATTTGTACTTACTACTCTGGTTCTAGGCTACACAGCATCTGCCTCCCAGGTGTCCATCTAACTGACATCTCTTACACCAGCACTAGAATACATTATATGGTTGAAGACTTCTACTTCAACCTCAGCTCTAACCTTGATCTTACTTTAGTTTCCATGGATATCTATTAAACTGCTAGAAGACTTTTAGTTGGTGTGCCTAATACCTTCCTCTTGCAGACTTATGGAGGTTGCAACATGCAACTTAGGGCTGATTGGATGTTTTTATCCTTGAAGCTGGCATTCTTGTCCCATGGGCATACTTTTGGGTTATAGATTTTCTGTACTCACAGTTCCAGTATTATGATGAGTGCCCATAGATTTCATATATAAATAGTGCACATATGTTTAGCAGTCTAGATCTCAAATATAGTCATTACCAGTTTCATCCAGATGAAAGAACACAACTTTACTAAACCAGAACTGTACAACAAAATAGCCAAATTTGTCCTAAACCACCAGAATGAAATCTGTTAAGATAAGACCCTGTTAGTTGACAGATGATGTTTCAATATTACTAACCCTAAAAGAGCCATTGCTAGGAGAACTTTCTAGGTTACAGATACTCAATTCATCTGTGCTACAGAATGGAGTATATTAAAATAATAGAGGTTGTACATGATTGCATGGAACAGGCAGAAGATGAGTCTGTCCTGCACAGTGCAGTGGTTATAACATTGCTGCCTCAAGGGGCTTGGATTTCATTTCAGGCAGGATGCCATCTGTATAGAATCTGCATGCCCTTCCTCTGTGTAGTTTTTCTACATGTGCAATTTCCACCATACCTCAAGGACATGCTACAGGTGGATTGCTGGGGAAACAGTTAATTCGCTGACAACAATCTCTGTGAGTGTTATTACTGCAAATCAGTATCACTGAAAACCACTTTCATCAATTGATGAACTTACCCATTTTGTCATTGTAGTGGTACTATAGAGTTGGCATACAGAATTCGGAGAGTGGCGTTTTCCCCATGACTGTCGCAGGGGCTTGTTTTCTGAATAACATGTGGTTCTTTATCACTAAAAGCATTTCTCAGTGATATTGATTCCTAGTAAGGACACTTTCAGAGACTGCAATTGCCAAATCGAAATTAATCCAGTTGATGGTGCCCCACAGTAACTGTTGATGTGCATAGAATGTATGATTGTGTATGTCCAGCAATACACTTACATCATACCAAGGATTAGTTTCTATGCCTTGTTTGCAATGAGTACTGGAACAGAGTCTATCTCCCCAATGAACCCAAAACTGATAAAGCAGATAATCACAGAAAAAGTGAATGAATGAGTCCAGGTTTCATGCACTGAAACCATAGTTAGGATTGGAATGAGAAGGTATGCAAGCTCATGGGTTGTTACAAAGCTAACAATCACTAGGGTCCTCACAAGCCTAGCAGAGCACCCCAAGCCATTTGGGTCCCAAGTATCATGGGTGTCTATATGGGGGAACATTATAGTAGGGAAGTAGTTAAGGATCTTTAGTGAATGTGTTACTTAGGATAATACTTTTCTTATTGATGACCTCTGTCCATAAGTGAAATGGGGGCAAGACTCGGTGTAAATTGAAAATGTACAATAAGCTGGAGAGGTCAGGATTTTAGAAATAAACTCATATTAGAAGAAGCTAGTTTTTATTTACAAACTAAATTGTGTGAGGGTAACCAGTTGCACTGTACATTAAGTTATGAATTACAAATGGCTAGGAAAGAGCTAGGTTTTATTCATTTGTTTAGAAGATTGTGTAAACAAGTTTTGATCAAAGTACTAAATTTATTATGTTTTTTTTGTTTAATTACCTGAAGGAAAAATGGTATAGAGGGGAAATATTACTGTGAAATATCTGAATAACTGTCCTTTTTTCAGCAGGTTTGATATCTCTAGAGCATTTTCTAGGTTTTCCACTGGTTGATGTGACAGTATAAGTACTGTGGTTGGCAGCTTCATGAATGAGATATAATTATGCTGTGTGTGACAGGCAGATCAGTCATCACTTCAGGAAACATTAAAAAAGGCATAAATAGACACCCATCTTCTAAGAAGAAATTTATCCATACAACAATGCCATATCTTAAGCCTCATACAACTCCAGGACTACATGGAAGCTTTTTCAGTCTGCTATGGAATGAGTGAGCTGTCCCCTTAATATGAGCAAACAATGAATCTTTTGATGAAGGATGCTTCCATAGTGAGTTTACAGCCTAAGTGATACATCACTATGTAAGCCTAGTAAGGAACTCTAGTGGTCAAGTACATAATTAAAGAGGTATCATCTTAAATTTGATACGAAGATTCTTTGTGTCATCAGTGTTCATCCAGTTCTGCTTATTCCAAATGTGACTGTGTTGTCAAAAATAAGGATTGTCATGAGAAAATCTAAAGTGGATAACATTTGTATAATGTGCTAACAGTGCTTAGTAGGCTGTACACCATCTTCCAGAATGTAGCACCCCCACCACCACCACTGATGTGTTGTCCCTTCAAAAACAAAAATACCCAATAAACATTCTGATAAAAAGTCATTTAACAAAACACCTAACTATAGAACATAATAAACATCTTTCTGACAGATCTCTTTTTACAAAATAAATTGATTTAAAAGATGTGTGTTGTAGTGGTGCATGTCTAGTTATCCCCATACCTTTGATACCATACACTGGCTAATTATTTTGTCATTCTGAACAAAGCAGAGACTGGTCTGAAAACCTGCAGTGGACTAGGGTACAACTAAAAGTCTCTCTTCCATTATTATTACAGATTTTAGAGGAATTTCAATAGGTACATGGTCCTGCAGTAAGTCAAGAAAAGAAAAGTCAAGTCACGTTGGTAGCACCTTATTGTCTGTTTGTTGGGGATGTTTGGCAGTCGTATGTGTATTTTCAGTAGTTTAGTAATATCTCTTATATGGAAATCAAAAAATAGTGGTATCTCCAGAAATTCAGGAGAGCGTGCATGCAATCCTCACACCTCAGAGACTATTATTTCATCACTGTGGAATATATACAAACTTTGACATTGTAGTATCTGAGTACTTCCTCCTTTTATGATGTGCAGTGACCTTGGAATTAGTAGCTAAGAAGGGCATGGGATGCATCATCCTTCTACCAAACATTTTAATGGTTCTGGAGTGAATTCTGAAATTTGATATTTAAAGAATGGAAAATGGGATTGCAGTTTGATTTTTAGATGGAAGACCTACAGTTTCAGGTATTCTTCTTGTTATATGCAAACTGCTGTTACTCATTAAGGGATATACCTATCTAAATCTGATAGATATAAAGTAGACAAATGTCAAAATTCAGTATCTTGAGACTGTAAGCCAAAAACTTAAAAAACCAAAACCCGAAACCCCAAAGGCATGAAATTCAAAATTGCTACTGCCCACATACATACTCTACACAAAAGCAAGCACACATACACCTTCCTCCCTACACTACAAACCAACACCACAGACAGAAACACAACAAAACAAACACACACGTGGACCCTACATATAAGCAGGGGGGCAAGCACCCCTCCACCCCACATCCCCACTACTAATATATACTAACTCCGAGGTCACACTAAAAACACAAACACACAAAAACCACCACTAAACATTCTACACTCCCTTTGTACAAACACACATCACATACGTGCAAATACCACCACTCTCAACACTTACACACTCACAATCTTACCTACCTACCCTAACCCACACCTCAAAACTCCAAACACACTCACACACACTAGAATCCCTACTGAAAACCCTAGTAAAAGATCACTTAACTGAATCTCCACCTGCATCCACATACCACACCACACATCATGAACACAGGGAATCCCACATCATGTACATTTGACATTTCCACATTCGGGATTTCGAGATTCGGCATTCTACACTTTCGCACAAGTGCAGTATCGACACTTCGGTCTTGAGCTACTGAAGTTCGATATTTCAGTAGTTCGAGATTCTGAAGTGAAACCATACACACAGATATATATATATATATATATATATATATATATATATATATATATATATATATATATATATATATATGTCCTATTTCCACCTAGAACATGCTTCCTATTCATATCTGGAACAGGCTTTCTATTCACATTAAGCAGAGCCCTTCCCTGACCCTATTCTGGAGAATATGAATATTAGAATGGGATTACATAACCAGCCCTTTCTGGAGAATTTGAATATATGAGTATTAGGATGGGACTAGATAACCACTCCTAGTTTGCAGTCATCCAAAAACTTTATTGGCCGTAGTTGCTTTTAATATCAGCTTTCTCATCAGGGAAGTAAATATGAAAGATAATGGGGGAAGGGCAGAGCCTTGTGAGTTACCTCTGGTGATGTATTTCTGTTAACAGCACATACTGTCTGTCTTATCTTATAGGTTATGTCAGATAGCCAATTACTTTCCCAGTGAACTACAAGTGGATTAGTACTGAGCTGGTTGAGTTTGTCAATAATGCCAGGATAAGGGATAGTGTCAAAGGCTTTGTCCAGGCCAATGCTTTCACAGCATGGACACTATGCTCTTTAGCTATGATCTTAGTAACACTTTTGAAAGAACTCAATCAGGATGAGCTGGTATGATGGGCTCCTTACAGAGCCAAACTGGCAAGTATCCAGGGATATGAGGTGATTGATATCATGTTAATTAGGTGAGCTATAGCCATGCAAATAATATTGCTAGGAATAATAGGCATGCAATTGCAAGGATCATAGAAGGAACACATTTATGGAAGAGCACTACAAGAGTTGGCTTCAACACGTGTGGTCAGTCAAGAAACTCAGGCTGAATAGTTGATGGAGAATTTTTTTTTTTTTGCTATGTATTCCTTAGAACTTCTCAGCAGACATCGAGGCATTCTGGCTGGTCTCAAAGAACTTCAGTTTTTAATTTTGCAAAGTGGCAAAAGGACTTCATGCAAAGTGAAATCAGAAATGGAGATGTGAAGGTAAGTAGGAAAATTTGGAGGTGATTTTGAAAAAAAATATCATAGTATGTTGTTTTATATATATATGTGTGTGTATATATATATATATATATATATATATATATATATATATATATATATATATATATATATATGTGTGTGTGTGTGTGTGTGTGTGTGTGTGTGTGTGTGTGTGTGTGTGTGTATGTGTGTGTGTGTGTGTGTGTGTGTGCATGATTTCACTATCTACTCAACTTTTGTCTATAACAACACTCACAAAATTATGTTATGGTAAGTATTTGACACTAATTTACATAGATCTGCAAATCATTTTCATTTTTTTTTTCTTTGTTTACATGAGGGGCTTAATGCCTGTACCTCCTACAAAATGGGCTAGCGACCTATGCACTCTGCCATGGTAATTAACAAAAAATGACTAGTTTCTTTTTTTCACATATTTTTTATTGATTTTTATAAATACATGTGTAACAATACTTTTAAACAATGAAAATAAACCTAACTATATACAGTGTCCATAACAGATATGCTTTTGACAATACATTCACATTTTATCTAACATTTTTTTTTTAAGTTTTAACCAAGCCAGTTGTTTTTGTGTCATTCTTGAAGTTATAGTCAGTAATTCTCTATTACATGCAATTTTGGCCAGTGATATAAATTCTACAAATGGTATCATTTTTTTACTTTTCCAATTTGAGGTAATGATTTTTCTTGCTATGTAAGGAGGGACCAGAGTAGGTGAACTTGTGTACTTGGAATGTATGCTGGTATCAGAGCATTAAATAATAACAGTGAGTCAGTCACATTTATCTGACCACAATGCTTTTATAAAAGATTCAAATTCCAGCCAAAAAGGGATTACAGTTTTCCATTCTGTAAACATATGCATCTAGTCTGCACATATTATTTCTTCACATTTCCAGCATTCAGATATTTTGTTTCCCGATATCAGTGCCATTTTATGAGGAGTAAAGAAACTTTTGTGAACAAATTTCCATGTGTAGATTTTCCAAAAGGGAGATGATGTAGTATTACTAACCAGTATTGTTTTCTCCTTTTCTGAGAATCTGAAATTATTAACCTTTTTTGCATAATTCCATAGAGATTCATCTGGGGCTTGCATGTCTGTTTGTAGTGTTTTATTTAATCTTGATACTGAAAGCCCATCATTATTTCATAATGCATTAATTTCACAAAAAAGTGTTAGAATTTTGGGTCTAGGTGTGGATTTCGCTATTTGACTTATTTTGAATTCATTTACAATATACTCTCTGAATGTTTGTATGTTTAGCTATTTGTTTTCATTTATGTTATATCTTGCTATAAGGGAAGTATCCTCCTGAATATAATTGGAGTCAGGAAATTGGTAACAAAACACTAATCCATTTCCTTTTATTTCTCCTATTTTTTCATGTTGTAAGAGTCCAAATATTTGTTTGTAAATGCTATAAGGAGAGAAATTTCACTTTTTACTTGTATTATAGCAGAAGTTATTTTATGACCAGATAAATTGTTTCTACTTCAGACATCTCATTGTTTATTGTTTCCCATTATTATTTACTAATATTGTTTTATGTAAGTTTTTCCAAATAGATGTATACTTTTAATTTAACCATTGACTTATGACATTGGGAATGATTGATTCTACATATAGTTCTAAGTGTGGAAAAGCTATTCTGTCCTCTTCCCAATTTCTGTAGCCCCAAGCATAACTAATTCTTGTTTTTTTTGGAAAGCATATACATTTAACTTATAAAGAGTTAAGTTGCTTCACTAATTTTTTTGAAGGGGAAGTTATTATAGTTTGGAAAATATAAAAAATTTTAGATAATACAATTATTTTAACTAAGGTTAACCTTTCTTCCACGGTAAAGAAAATTTTATTCCATTATTTGTATGGTATCTTTCCAATTTGTCTTATATATATATATATATATATATATATATATATATATATATATATATATATATATATATATATATATATCCCTAAATACTTAAACATAGTATTCATCCAGTTAAAATTATTGTATTTTTCAAGGATGAGGTTTGTTTCTTTTGTTTAGCAAAATAATTTCAGTTTTGTTATGATTAAAATTTAAACTTGAAATCTTTTCAACATTATGTAGAGATTCTATAATATGTTCAATTGAAGAGTCTATGTCCCCAATTGTTAATAAAATATCATCAGGAAAAAGCTGAATTTTGGAATTATAATTTGCATTAATATAAAAGCTACTTATTCTGTCATTGGTTCTTATGTAATTAGCTAAGGGTTCCACTTATACAGAAAATAATAAGGGAGATAGAGGACACCCTTGCTTGGTGCCTTTCATTATTTTAAGTGGACCTGATAAAAAAAGCTCCAATTTTAATATATGATATAGAAGTGGTATATAATTTGCTTAACAGTTTTATAAAATCTGAGGAAAAGTTATATATTTCTAATACTTTAAATAAATACGGCCAACTAATAGAATAAAAGGCTTTATCCAGATCCAAGCTAATGATTGTTAATGTGTTTTTCTTTTTGTTTGCATAGTCAGTCAAGGTTAAAAGTCTAATGACATTATCTTGGACCTTTCTGTATGAGATCAACCCTGTTTGATCATCTTTTATTATTTTTGGCAAAAAGTGATTTAATCTATCAGCCAGAATTGATGTAAAAATCTTGTAGTCTACATTCAAAAGAGAAATAGGGCAATAAGAAGTCATTAGATTAGGGTCCTTGTCATGCTTTAAGATTGGTGAAATCA
Organism: Protopterus annectens; assembly: GCF_019279795.1. Taxonomy (NCBI): domain Eukaryota; kingdom Metazoa; phylum Chordata; order Ceratodontiformes; family Protopteridae; genus Protopterus; species Protopterus annectens. Next base: position 437,590,308 of record NC_056733.1, read on the forward strand.
TGGCATACTTCCATGAAGGTAAAACATTGTCATTCTTTCTGAATTCTTCAAAAGCATCAATTAAGATCATTAGAGTTTTGTCTGGAAGTATCTTATATAGTTCCCCAATTAGTACATCAAGACCTGGAGCCTTATTGTTTGTAAGGTTTTGTGTTCTTTCCATAAGTTTGTTTAATGATATTGGTTTAAGTAGTCTAGTGTTTTGTTCCTTTGTTATTTTTTCTTTATGATGTCTTTCAAGAATTCGTCCTTTAGAGTGTTGTCAGTATTAATTGAATTGGTGCTATTCACTGTTTCATTATGTGTTCTAAAGGCCTCTAATATTTCTTTTAGATCAGTTACATGTTTAGGTTTCTTCTTGGAATTATCTTTAATTTCTTTAATATGATTGGCATTTGTCAAGCTTTTAGATTTACCTGCAAGCATATGCATGTTTTTGGGATTGGTTGAATACATTTGTAGTTTTATTCTTTCTAGGTTTATTGTTACTTTGTGATTCGGAATCTCTGTGTATGTCAGGTTCAGTTGTTTTATTTCGGAAATTCTAGTAGCATCTTTTGTGTCTAAGTTCTTTTTTAATATATCAATTTTTGATTGTATTCTTATTAAATCCTTGTCCCATTCCTTCCTTTTGTTTAGATACCAACGTTTAGATTTACCATATAAATATGATTTTAATGTATCCCAGAGTATAATTCTAGAAGTCTCATTATTATCACTGATATCAAAAAAGAATTGCATTTCTTTTTATAGCCATTCTCTAAACTCCTTTAGTTTAGTGATATATGCAGGTAGTCTCTGCCAGAAAATCAAGTCCCTAGGTGTTATGTGTACTTTAAAAAAGATAGCATTGTGGTCGGATAGTGGACATGAACTGATCATAACCTCCTGTATCTTGGATATTAAGTCATTGGTAACAAATATCTTATCTATAGTTGTTTGTGTACCAAACCTATAAGAGTAATGTGTATATTGAAGGGATTCTGACTCTCTTGTGACATAGATATCCCTCATATCAGAAGTGCTAATAACATTATTTAGCCTTTTGGCTGTGGCTGACAATCTAAAATTGCTATTTTAGTAGTGTCACTCTTAGAAAGGATACAATTAAAGTTCATTGCACATATAATGTCTCCTTTAGCTTTACTTGAGATTTATTCTACATATTTATTTGCTGTTTCTGCTCTGATACCAGGTACCCAGTATACGTTAACTAAAGTAATATAATTTCTATTTATTTCCAATGTTACCATATTCAACATACCATTTTTGTCTGAATATGAATCAATAACTTTAGGTACAGGTAAGGATTTTTTCCACGAGATCATAGTGCCCCTTCTCTTGGTCTGGTAAAGAGATTCAACAAGTATTGAGTATCCATTAAAAAACATTCTTTTTATATCTTTTTTATTAAATGAGTTTCTTGTATGAAAGCAACGTCCACATTGTTTGTTTTGAGATATTTACATAAAGTTCCTCTCTTTATGCTATTATTAAGGCCATTGGTATTAAGTGAAACACATTTATATACCGACACAATTGAAGACACATTTTTGTGTTATGTATTCTATTATGAACAAAAAAATGACTTTAAACATATCTAATATATATTTGTAAATAAATACAACTCCAAACATGGACTATGATATTCCTGGTTCAATGAGCAAGTCATTGAAGCCTCCTTCTACCATCCTACAATCGTTGGCCATTATTGGTCTAATGCTTCTGCCTTGGGTTAATGAATAGCACAATATTTGTCAAAATATAACAACTCTCCTATTATGTGTATGACAACTAATCAACCCTTTGGGGTGTCATAAAATTGCATATTAATTACTTCAATCATACCACTATGTTCATGAAATAGAGTGTCTAACAGTGACACAAGTCATACTAATTTCAAATGATAAAGACTTTGGGCAGGATTCACGAAGGCTTGCACGGAGTGTAAGAGACGTGTAACACTCCATGCAAGCCTCGCGATCCAGGAACAGCCCTAAACTCCGTGTAAGAGACCAGCTAAAACGTCTCTTACACGGACTGGGCGTGGACATGCTAAATACCTCACTTGCAGCCGAAAGGTATGCAAATGAGGTATATTAGCGATCCACGAAGCAGAAACCAGCCCGTGTAAGAGACGTTTTAGCTGCAGAAATGTACTCAGTTGACAACTGAGTACGTTTCTGCAAAATTCACAACGGAGCCATGTCAGCTCCAAATAAAGGGTGCATATGTGTCAGGCAGCATGCCAATGGCCAAATATGTGGCCATTGGCAAGGTAACCCGATGCAAAAATAATAAAAATATAATTTTTTTTTGGCGATCGCCGATGTTTAAACCCAGCGCAGCGCATAAACAGGCTGCGCTGTATAAAACATAAAATGAAGGTTATAAACCCACAAATGTGGGTTTTATGCAATACATGGAATGACAATGCAGGGACCAGCAGACCAAAAACAACATGGCCACCGTGTAGTGGTTGCTAAGGGGGGAAGCTGAGTGTAAGACATGTAACTAAGCATTAGTAGGCAATCTCATGTAAATGAGGGTTAGGATACTGAATCTCACAGTCACATAGCAAATGAGCACAGTCTGAGTAGTGTAAGAGATACATAAGGGGGAGGAATAGAGTAGGAGATAGGTGACATCACAGGGGGGAATGGTAGAAAGAAATGCAGTTCATTGGAGGTCAGTGTAACATGACAGATGACAGACACAGATCAGGGAAAGAGGAGTGCCACAAGATAAGTCTGGGAAAGTCAAGAAATGGAAGGTGTACACTGTTACTTACACTAAAGTTTCTTGCTGGGCGTGCATGCGCACATGTGTGCGCCATGAAGCGCGAGTAGGGCAGTGTGCGCGCGTGTAAGGCAGACTGAGCATGTGGGAGCGTGTTGGTAGATGTTTAACACTGTTTGCGCTGGTGTGCGCGCGTGTAGGGCAGACTGAGCATGTGGGAGCCTGTTGGCAGACTTGTAAGACTGTTTGCGCTGGTGTGCGTGCGTTTTAACCCGAATAAGTAGATTCTGAACCGTGTAAGCATGTGTGCACGCATGTAAGCCACTGTGAGCGTGTTTCTGCTGGTATGCACGTTGCTCCCCCCTGAGGAAACAGAAAGGAAAAAGGAAGCAACAGAATTAGTAGGAAGCTAGCAGGGAATACTGCTGGAGCTAGCAGGTGAAAACAATTAGAAGCAGGCAATTACACAGGCAGAATAGTAGCCCAGCCCAGCACTTAAAACTCTGCAAACAGCAGTGCAGGATGTTTCTCTCAAGAGACACTGCAAGACAGGAGTAAGCTAATAGAAGTGAAAACTGAAAAAGCTTCACTCAGAGCAGAAATGTTAGGGGCTGCCATAGCTGTCATAATGAGACATAGGCGACTTGCTGAGGGTGGTGACAATGCAGATGGTGCCAGACAACCCACAGTGAGGAGACGGAGAAGAGTGTACAGGCCCAGGGTCACCTACCACGGGTTACATGAGCTGGAGATAGTAGAGCTATAGAGTGGACAGAGAGCTCCTGCAGCAAATAGTTGAGCTGTGCAGGCCACGCCTCACACACAGAACCAACAGAGGGGAACCCATCCCAGTGGAAACCAAGGTATGTGTTGGCCTAAGAATACTAGCAACAGGTACCTTCCAGAGACCAACTGGTGATATGATGGGGATATCACAGGCATCAGCCTCCAGGGTACTGCACCAGTTCCTGGATGCCATGTCAGCACATGTCGGTGATCATGTATATTTCCCCAATGCCCGTGAGGTATTGGCCAGCAATATGCGTCTCTTCCAGCAAATAGCGGAATACCCTGAGGTAGTGGGTGCAATAGACTGCACGCACATACGCATCAAAGCACCAGCCGGTGAGCGGGTAGGGCCTACATTAACCGCAAGGGCTTCCCCTCCATCAACTGCCAGGTCGTGTGTGATGCCCAGGGCATAATAATGAATGTGTGTGCTGGCTGCCCTGGGAGTTACCATGATTCCCACATCTGGCATTTGACGCAGCTGTACCAGACATTTGCCAATGGGGACATCCCACACGGACACCTAGTGGGGATGCAGGTTATGCACTGGAGCCGTGGCTGATGACACCCATCAGAAACGCACACACACCTGAACAGGAACGCCATAATGAGGCACATGCACAAACACGTAATGTAATAGAGCGTGTGTTTGGGCTGCTCAAGTCATGGTTCGGTGTCTGGACACATCTGGTGGAGCCTTGCAGTACACACCAACTACATGTACCCAAATTGTCATGGTATGTGCTATGCTACATAATATGATCTTGCAAAACAGCTGCAGCAGGACCAGCATAGGGCTGGGCCAAACAGCCCGCCACCATTGCCAAGGCCATCACAGGCAGAGCGTGACTCAGAGGAGGAACAACCTGAGCCTGCCCCAGTAGGCAGAAGGAGGCGTGCCCAGTATGCCCTGGCCTTGGCAAAGAGGCAACGCATAGCACATACACTGGCTCAGTAGGAACCCTGGGAATGATACCCACCCTGACTCACTCAAATAATAACAGGGATGCCTAAAATGACATGACCTGCTCACAAACATGTACAGGGAGTGTAATATGCGCATCCGACAGAGGCAGCCCTGCAGCACCACCTGAGGCATGAATGCCATGTGTTAAGTAATGTAACACCATGTACTATATGCACACCTGAGGACCCTGACTAACATCCACCCTCACCAAGCATGAAGCCACAAAATGACGATGGGATGATAAATAGCAATAACTGGCTGAAGTAATGCAGTTAGTCAAAGGGGAGCCAATGTGTTCCAGCCTGGGAAGACATGCGGAGCATGACATGATGCACCACCTGCTAGGGGTGGCGTGCACCTATCAGTCCAGGCCCCATGGATACTGGCAAAGGCTGGCAGTACCCACAGCATGCCCTGAATAGGTAAGTCTCAAAACACAAACCCACCTTCATAGGTACCACAAGGGATAGGAACCTAGATGTAATGCTACCCAATGCCAGAAGTCTAAACAGCAAGATGTGTGCAGTGTAAACGCACACAGTATGGAGAATGTAGATATCAGTCCTGTAATAGAAAACTGGGTCAAGGCTCACATCAGCACCCTAACACTACCAGGTCACACCTCATACTGTGCTGTACAGCCGCAAAACATGGAACAAGCTACAAAAGGAGGGTGACTAGCAATAAATGTCAAGGATAACCACACCCCATGTTGGTACCACAACAAGAAGCAGCATGGAATAGCCATGGTCAAATACCAATGGCTAAAACTGCCTCCCAGTATATAGCCTGCTGCAGACTACTGTCCTAATACCAGGAACTGCACCTGGCCTATGTTGGAATACATGAATATATCAAGCCCCCAAACCACATTATAATGCTTGACTGAAAATACCCAGACATACACCGGGAGCATTATACTAGCACCAACACAGTCGGAGAAAAGTTCCCAGAATCCATAAACCAAAATGCCCAGGAACAACGTACCACTCCCACAAGAGGGGTAAGCATACTGGATGTGATAATCAGCAACATGTGTACTGGATGGCAAGATGAGAAGTGTATCCCTCACTGGTAAGACCAGACCATAGAGTAATCACACTGGATATACACATCCCGACCCCAGTCCCTGGCCAGAATACCACAGTGAAAAACATGTGTAAAGCATAGGTTGCACCCTCCAAACCGATGTGGAATCCACGAAAGGCCCTGTGCAAGTGCAGAATATGGGACACACCGCAGAACATGTTATACAGGCATTCCATGAACACAGCCAGGAATGCTTGGAGTATGCAATCACAAATAACAACAAGACACAATGCCATACACGCAGGCATCTGGCATGCTGGACTCCAGCCATTACCAAACCATGCAAGAGAATGAGGAAGCTACCACATGATAGAGCAAACATAAAAGGGAAGTAATCACTGATCAGTAGTATGGCAATAACATATGTCCACACATACAATCCACTAAGGCCAGCCACAACAAGTAGAATCTGTGAATCCAGAGGCAATGTGACACCTGTCCCAAGTACACAGACAACCACAACTCCCCCCAATAAATACAAATATATGTGATAGATGCAACCATGTATCCAAACCGGAGGCTGAGCTCCCCAACTCAGTACTGTCAAAACTAGTCAGGAGGAGAAGGTAACCACATACACCACAAACCCAGTCCCACATAGACCTACCACAACTGTAAACCAAACACATAAACACAGAAAAACATTCCTGGAGGCCCTAATTACAAACACACCACACCAACAGAAGCCTCCAAAGCAGATCCCAAGCAACCACAACCTCCAAACATAGCACATGCAACACATAGTACACAAAGCTGGTGTGCCAAACAGTCACAGGCCAGAAGGAGAAACAACATGCCTGATACAGTTGTAATAGGTGTCTGTATAGGCAGACACACTGCTGTCCCACTCACCAGACTGAACAAGGGAAAGGGTACAGTAAGCTGCCTGTAGGCTGCCACAATATGCCACATAACACAAGTACGCAGGTCACCCCAAAGCAAGCAGAAATATGATGCACTCAATGTCCATGCTGGTGTGAATGACCTGAGATGTACCTCCCTGGACTACATGAAAAGAGACATGGATGAGCTCTCTGAGTATGTACCCCAGGCCGGTATGACACTGGCCGTGTGCAGCATCCAACCCTCACCAAGAATGATGCCACAGTACAAACACAGAATGATCATCTTTAACAGGTGGCACAGTTACAGCTGTCAGTCCAAGAGGGTCTAATGTCTGTCTGCTTGAGATGTCATGCATGACAAGCCATGCTGCTGTTCCAGGGATGGCTTGCACCTGTTACCCCTGTGCGTCTGGATACTGGATAAGGCCTTTGCCACCTCCATAGAGCCGTATGTAGGCAAGGCCAGAAAGACTACCCACCACCCTAGAAAACATAAGTGGTAAGAAACATAAGGGTAATGCTGACCAATGCCAGATGTGTAAACTGCAATATGCATGCCCCTGAGGCACTTCCCAGTATGGAGAACATCGATGTCTGTGCAGTGACAGAAGCCTGCTGCAAGCCTAGTGATAGCACACCAGCACTACCAGGTTATACCACATATCATGCGTTATGGCCCCAACACCTGGACCAAAACATCAAAGGAGGGGGAGTATCCATATGCAGCACAGACACCCATACGGCCAGGTAACTGACAATGCACAAAGCAGCGGAGACCACCCATGTGCACCTAAGTGTAGTCAAAACTGCTGTACAGTCTGTAGCATGCGACAGACCACACTCTCACACACAAGAACTCCACCCAGACATCCTGAAGACACTGGACAGTATGAATGTCCCACCAAATACCAGACAAGGTACTCACAAATTACCACATAGGTGGTAAACCATTATGTATGCAAGGAGTAATCAGGGACCTAGGGACACAAGTCGACAGTAATCTGTCATGTGACACTCACAATGCCAATGTGGCTAGGAAGATTGTCGATATTGGACACCGTATCATGAAAGGATTCACATCTACATCAACAGAGGTCACTGTGCCCTGTACTGTTCCCTTATCACACCCATAATCTAGTACAATGACTCATATGGGATGTACCGTGCGTGACACCTGCAGCGGTTCGAAGACCTCAAAGGTACCCCACCAAGAGGATAAAGGGTGTCAAATATATGTCATATGCTGCCTGGCTGTAGACACCCCAGCTGAATGCAGTCACAGACTGCCTACACAGAGGCATTGTATGTCTGTTGTACAAGGCCATGTCCAACACAGGAGTAATGGACATGCTCCACCACAGGAAATCAAAGCCATTGGAGCTGTGACAGTGACAGATGTCAGCCTCAACACATAATGAAATAGGATGTGCTGGAGGGACAGATACATAACCCAGAGGCTCCCCACACCCAGAAACAGGATCCCAATCCATGTTAGGCAGAGCCCCTCACTGACACCCCTCAACAGGAATATTGCCAAGTGGATGGATGATCGTACATGTATACTGGGGTCTTCACTGTGTCACGACCAGACAGAGGCACAGTAAAGAAAATCATAAATGGCCATAATAGTCACATAGCAAGGGGCGAAAGACACACACACTCTGGCTTGGCTTACTAATGCCCTAGGGTGGATAGCCTAGTATGAACCCATGAACCTATGAAGATACAAATTGTACAGGACACTAAGGATAATCACAAGGCTTACTTAACTGATGGTAGGAACCATGTTGGGAATCCACAGATATGCTCCGAATCACACAGATATTACAAACAACATACCAAACACACACACATATTGCTAACATACAACCTGACAGGTGCAGTGCAAACCCCAGAATGCAAAATATCTATCCCAGCAGACTGCTGGTCCCTGACATTGCAGATGCTGAGGTAACAGCCATCATCTGCAAAGCAAAACACACAGCAGCAAAGGTATGTGATGGTGTCCTGGGCTGAGGCCAACATGGACTCCAAGAATAATGGAATGCCAAATCACACTACTGCCCAATGTCAGCCTTACCACAGGATATGTACCCAAAGAGCAGTGTACAACAACAGTGGTCCTTCACAACAAAGGTGTTGCCTGAATGGATACTGCAAACTACCACCCCAGGATCCTGACAAGCTTGGTCTGCACAGCTATGGAAAGGATCAGTATGTACCGCAGACATAAAGCTATTGTGGACCTACTGATACTGGACCCTACACAGTGTGGCTGTCGTAACTGCAGATCCTGCCCCTAAACATGTTTGACCCATTTGAAGCAGTCATTAAGGTCATTGATGAGGGCAATGTGGTCCACACAGCGTAGCTGGACCGTGCATATGCTTCTAGACAATACCCTACGAGTTCAGTATGGATATGTTCACCAGCTTAAATATATACCCCTATGTCAGTAGAGGGTTGCAAACCAGACCAAGGACAGAACTGACATGGTCAGACATGCTGCATCCATGTCAGACTACAAAGCAGATATGAGTGGCATCCCACAAGGCTTGGTCCTGGGCCCCCGTTCTGTATATATGTCCCATAGGTATAGGCCAACATGGAAGGACTGTGACTGAACATGTATGCAGAGGAGTACAAACAGCCCACCATATCCGACCCCCAGCTGACACAAGCAACCCACAAAAGGGCCACCTACAAACAGACAACTGGAGCCATAGCCATGTCAGCAAGCTAATTGCAGAACTGTGGATAGACAACCACCGTGGATATACAGTAAGTGCCCACAAATTACCACACAGGTGTTAACCCATTACGTACCTAACATGTAATGAGAGACCTGGGGACACAAGGTGATAGATATCCTGCACTGGACAAACATGTGGCTGTAGTGTTCGCAGAAACATACCATATACCCACCCAATCATGAAGGTTGTCAGATGTAGATAAGGGAGGTCACTGTGGCTCTGCAGTCATCCTTCATCAGCGTCACAATTGACTACAATAGCCCCTGTGGGATATACCTCAGCAGACACCTCCATCAACTGTAAAGTCCACAACAGTACCCCACCAGGAGTAGCAAAGAGCATGAACAGATGCCATGTGTTGCCTGAGTAAACAAACTGCAGCCCCACACACTGCCATACTGCCCAGCTACAGGCAAGCTGTGCCTGATGTATGAAGCCATGTCCAACCTGGAATCAATGAACATGCTGCACCTTGTACAATCTGAATGGCAGTGAGCTATGCACATGAGAGACCTGAACCCCAGCACTGACATACATAGGACAAGCTGTACAGAATGATCCATAACACAGAAGGCATCCCCACTCTTGAGTAAACTCCCGGTACAGGTTAGCCAGAGAGTCACCTATCGACACCCCTCAAGAGGAATCCCGATGAGTGGATGGGAGATGGTAGGTTAACCCTGGGTATCACTGTTATGTCAGAGGTAGACGGAGGCACAGTATACCAACCATGACATATGTCATGGCAAACTCCAGTTACAATGTGTGTCGAAGGACAAACACACCCTGTGACTAGCATCAGAAATGGCCTAGGGAACATCGCTAGTGTTTGCCAATGTCCACCTATGTTGTGGAATACACTACCAATGTTGGACGAGCCTGGTGTAGGTAGTCCATATCTGAACATAATGCAACATGGTCATATGTGCACAACTGGCCCCTACACAGTCTGTTGTGCTCACTATGAAGATGTCAAGCAGTGATAGGACTAAAGCCCAGGATACTGTCCACCACAGTGAAAGTACTGAACCAGTACACTATACGGTACTACAGTGTTAGGTCATTATGAAAGTATGTTGACAACTGTCTGCAAAGTATCCCATGCAATCCCTGCAGGCACAGTATAATCCCTGTTGTGGCAGACACAAAGCAGTTGGCCAGTTAGTACACAACATGACACCCAACACACAACCATAAACGTGAGATATTGTTGAAGTTCACACACACCCAAATATGTGGTGGACTTCAGAGTGCAACATATGGAAAGCTCACACTGGGCATGCTCGCACACTTTGATAAATGAGGCATATGTCAGACAACATGCCATGGAAAGGCTGAACTGGGCATGCTCACACACTTAGGCCATATCTCCGTTTAGCAGTTGGCCACACATATCTGGTATTTATGCGTGTCATTCCAGGAACCAACCACAACACAGCAATCTGCCCAGTGCACACAGTAAATGACTACAGAGACATAAGTGATATAGTGGATCGCCGTCATATGCAAACATCTTCCACAGATACACAAGTTGGTCATAGGAACAGGGAATGCTATGGCAATAAAGACCTGCAAACAGTAGAACAGCACAACAAATATTGTGCATCTGACAATTGAACATATGGGTGTAGAGGTCAATACTAGGCTTGTTGCCCTAGGGAATGACAGCTCAGCCAGAGTGTGCTTGGCATCTGCATCCCCAGTACAGTAGGCTACTGTGCCACTGTAAAGTAGGTCACATAAGGCAACGTGTGAGGCTAGTGAGCTGTGCCTCTGTCAAGCAGGGGCACAGTGGAGATCCCAGGGTTTGAATGTGCTAAGCCACAGCCATGTTGTTGGTGTGTGCTGGAAGAGGGTTGCTGAGGATCTCTAACAGTAAGTGGCCGTCAATAACAGACTGAGAGGAGCCCTATCTGCATTGTCTGGACAATTCCACTGTCAACACTGTGTTGTGATGATTATGTGGGAATGAAGTGTCATGCGGAACTGTTCACAGATGTCCTCCCTCTGTGGGCTACAGCTCTGCAATGTATTAGCTCACTCTGTCTGTTGGACGGCTCATATATGGCTGGAGTACACCTGACAGGTGTCTTGTTGTGGAGCAGTCATGGGTATATGTGGGATAGCATGATCAATGCAAACCGTACACATGCTCATAGAATGCAATTGTCAAGGATTATGCTGAGTGGCCAGTATAGTCCCCAGCATGGGTCCTTTGAAGTCGTCCACCCCAGTCTTCACAAGTGTAGAGTCTGCTTGTGCTAAATACAGTTTGTGTGCAGTGACAACCTTGCCTGGGGTGGGGATGGGATATGGATGTCCAGGGAAAGGTGGGTATGGTCAGATATCAACAATGGTGGTCTACCTCTGGTGTGGAACAGTGAGTACCCATGTTGCAGATGGACAGGTGCAATATGTATTCCCCATGTGGCTGTGGTGTGTGGTTCTGCCATAGCACATGGACCCACAAATTGTAGTGGCTGTAGGGTAAAGTGGTAGAGGCCTGAGTAGTTCTCACACACAATATGCCTGTACCTGATGTTAACAACTGGAATGGTGTATGTGAACACCTGCATATCCCGGCACTGTTCCCAGGGAAGCTAAGTGTGTGTCCTGGATGTGGGTGTGGTGTTCTGGACTGGTTGTGTTGTGTGTTACAGGTCCTGTGGTCACGAAGCATGGTATAGAACATAACCTGCCAGTGCGATGTGCATATCTGACCCTGACGTAGGTGGCTGCAAATGCATATATATGCTATCCCCCACCTGACAGGTAGTACTAGATGTACATAACTCTGTAGAAATAAAGATGTCAGCACCCTATAAATACTGCAGGTGCAGACCAGATGCCCAGTAATTCGGTTAGCGCGCTCTGCTAATGCATCTCCCTCAAGTGTCATAATATAGGTAGGTAGGAGTTCGAACCATGCAATTGCTCAGTGTGTGTGTGTGTGTGTGTGTGTGTGTGTGTGTGTGTGTGTGTGTGTGTGTGTGAGCGGGGTTGATGTGTGTGCAAGTCTGTGTGAGGAAGATGTCCCTTTTGGCAACTGTGAAAGCACTCTACAGGATGCACATTCCCCTATCTCAGCACGGATGATGTCAGCACCCTATAAGTACAGCAGGAGAAGGGAAACCTCCCAGTAATTTGAATAGCGTGCTCTGCTAATGCGTCTGTCACGAGTGTCATAACATAGTTAGGTAGGGGTTTGAATCCTGCAACTGCCCAGTGTGTGTGGAGGGGGTTAGTGTGTGTGCAAGTCTGTGTGAGGGAGATGTCCCTTTTGGCAACTGTGAAAGCACTCTACAGGATGCACATTCCCTATCTCAGCACGGATGATGTCAGCACCCTATAAGTACAGCAGGAGAAGGGAAACCTCCCAGTAATTTGAATAGCGCACTCTGCTAATGCGTCTCTCTCAAGTGTCATAATATAGTTAGGTAGGAGTTTGAAACCTGCAAATGGCAAGTGTGTGTGTTTGGATGTGGGGAGTTTGTGTGTGTGCAATTCTGTATGAAAAACATGTGCTTTTTTGCAATCAGGAGATCACACTACATGATGCACATTACCCTTTCCAAACAGTGATGATGTCAGCACCCTATACATACAGCTGGAGAAGAGACACCTACCAGTAATCCGAATAGCGCAGTCTGCTACAGCGTCACTCTCAAGTGTCATAACATAGTTAGGTAGGGGTTTGAAACCTGCAAATGGCAAGTGTGTGTGTTTGGATGTGGGGAGTTTGTGTGTGTGCAATTCTGTATGAAAAACATGTTAGTTTTGGCAATCAGGAGATCACACTACCTGATGCACATTACCCTTTCAAAACACTGATGATGTCAGCACCCTATAAGTACAGCCAGAGAAGAGGAACCTCCTAGTAATCCGAATAGTGCGCTTCGCTAATGCGTCTCTCTCACGTGTCGTGACTTAGTTAGGTAGGGGTATGAATCCTGCAAATGGCAAGTGTGTGTGGGGTAGTAGGGTGTGTGTAAATGCAAGTGTGAGAGAACAGATCCTTTTGGCAAATACTACAATACACCAGATGCTGCATATTCCCCCAGTAAACACAGGGGATGTCACCACACTATCAGCACAGCCAAACAGGGCTAGTTGGCCAGTAATGCCAATAGTGCGCTCTGCTACTGGGTCTATTACCATTGTCAGAGTACAGATAGGTATGTTTTGGTAACCCACAACTGCCACGTGTGGTTGTGTCACACATTATGACCTTGTGTGGGTCTTTGTGCATAACAATGCATGCCATTGCCTAAACCAGCAATGGCAATGCACACATGATGTATGTGTGTGACACATACACATAAATACCTGTGACCTGCAGTAGTTACCATGTCTGACACATGCCTCGAGTGGATAAATGGTATTTGCAATGCATAACAATATGACTGTGTCTTACTGTGCAGGGGCCGCATGCGGTATGTGTCTATACAGTGTGGGTGTATATGGTAAAATACCTACAGCAGGGGATACACATCTGGTCTGGGCCATATAGTCTACATGTAGTCGATGTACAGGTGCTGCATGTTCCCACCTGTTGTGGGAGTGGTAACATGTCATTCCACTGCAATTCAGTGACCACATGCTGGGAACCCTTCAACTAGTGTGTTGTAGCTACAGTAATGCTCACGCACAATGTTTGGCTGGATGCAGTCCAGCCATATAAAGACAGTTCTTGAGACTGTCATATTGCCAGTGTTGTTATGGAGGATAGGTGGGTTTCCTGTGTATGGGAGGGTTGTGTGTGCCAGGCTATGAACCAGACGGCAGTCCGACACACTGTTAGCTGCACATGAATAGGCCCTGATGCTTTGTGCTGTGCCAACAACCTGGAGGTGTGTGTATCTGTGGTGCCTTGGGATACCACCCCTGTCCATGTGTGTTACATGTGTAGGGGACGACAGGCATGGTATGAGGTATAACCTGGCAGTGATGGGTTGCACCTGTGAGCCATGAATCAGGACTCTGGTACTGCACAGACATTGCAGTTCACCGTGCTGAGGACAGTGTCCAGTGCATGCATCTTGCGGTGTACACTGCTGGTGTTGTGTAGCATCACTGTTAGTGTCCTATCCTGTGTGATACCCATGGAGGTGGCTATGCAATCCGTGTCCTGCAGCATAAGGCAGTATGTGTATATCAAGGGGTTCGCCAATATACATTGGGCCATGGGTGTCACGTGCAAGCTGCCCCTCGCACATCATTGTGGCTTGTGTAAACACACGTTGACAGCCAGTGGATACCCTATGAATGACATTGGAGACTGAGCAGAATGTAGACATAGAACACCCTTCCTACATATAGTGGTAGCATACCTGGTGAGGGTATGATGGCAACCAAGATCAGGCTCATACTGGCCCATGCCACATGCTGAGAGATCCCTTCTATGTTCCCTATCATGTAGTCCAGGGAGGTATGTCTCAGGTCATCCATAGTGGCATGGTCAATGACTGAGTCATATGTGTCCATGCCTCTGACTGACCTGTATGCATGTGTTTTGTGGTGGACCATAGTGCCCCAGAGGCATATCACTGTGACCTTCACCATGTACAGCCTGTTGAGCGGGACCCCACTGCAGCGGCCAAGAGAGGTACCTGACACATCTGTAGCAGGTGTGTTGTGTAGCCCTACAGGCTGTGAGTGTGTGGCACACGGGATGTGTGTGCCATGTGTGGCATGTGCTCTGTTCTGACGTAACATATGCCTGTGTGCCAGCTGCGGAGGTGTGTGATGCTCAGGCAGGATGCTATTCTGAGTCCCCAGGTATACCCCAGTGTGTTCAGCTTGCTGTCAGTGCATGTCTATGTCTGACTGGTATTGTAGTCACTGTAGTATGACATGCCACCTGACAGGGTATGGCATTACTGGGTTCAGAGTGCTCAGTCCCCAGATTGGCTATGTGGTGGCATCCCACACATGTGTTGTACGTTCCTGGCCAAGGGTGATGGTTGACTGCATACATGTGGCAGCTGTGACATTGCCACATGACTCACATAAACCACAACTGGACCATAGAGGTGATTCACAGGTTACCTTTGCACATGCTACCCTAGTAGTGTGATTGCCATGGTGAGTACCAACACATAGGGCCAATGGGGAACAACATACTGAAGGTGTGTATGTGTGGGTGTACTGCTACTGTTTCATAGCACTGGCATATATGACTGCACACGTGGGTAAATGCCAGGTAAGACATGTGCAATGTGTCACAGGCAACGTACATGCGAACAGGACAGACAGTGACGTTCTGTCATGTGTAAACTTGACATACGTATCGTACGCTATGCAGATGTCACTAGGAGTCCACAGAAGCACTGTAACTCTGCATTGCAGGTGGAAGCAGTGTTCCAGGGAACCCCAAGCGAACATGCATGCAAACAAAGCTACAGTAAGCAGGGCTGGAAGTAGTCCATTGTACAACAAAGAAGGGGTAACACTAACAGTAGGTAACAGTGCAAATATGTAGGCACTATCAACATGTACCCAGGAATGCACAGCGCAGATGCCCATGGTAGAACTGATATTATGTCATAGTTAATTGTGATTTGGATTACATTGGTACTGCACACATATCAACATGCACAAACATCCACATTGCATAGTCGTTGTGGGCAACTTGCCACCATTACTGTACATGTCCATCATTGCATATCACTACTTGCATTAGCTTCCCCTGTGCTACCCATGTATGTGGCTATCTGTTGACATCCTTACCACCGGTATGCAATAATGTGCAGCTGTTACACTTTGGTACGTACTATGGGTGCAGATAACAATTCAGGACAGTCATACGGTTACTGCATCAGGCATGCTGGGATATACACACAGTCATATCAGCACACTGTACTGTTACCAACATGATACTACTAATACACTTCTATGTAGTCACCCTGTGCATCAGCAACGTGTTTACCTGTTCCTGCACTGATGTTGGAGATTGCAGGAGGTGGCACAGTTTCATCATATGCACAGGGTGTGAATTAGGTATGCCTGAGTCTGCCACTGATACCACCAATTGACATGTGTGTGTATGTGTGTTGGTGAGGGACAGCAGTACAGGGTGGGGCACTGTTGGTGCAGTGTGTGCATGTATGTGGTAGCCCTAGGTGTTAACATTTCGCATGTGTGTATGCACGCACACAGTTCCACCTCATGGCTGCCATATACAGGGGTTTGTGGACAGCCACAGACTGCACCTGGCAGGTCATACAGATCAGTGTCTGTGGGCACGGACACGGTACCTGTGCCTGGCAGGGGTGCTACGGACCGTATCCGGTACTAAGCCAGACTGGGTACTGTCATCAGAAGCGGGAGTGTGTTGACTGGACACAGGTCCCTGTTGGGACTGTCCAGAGCCACGTGCACGTGGTCTCCTGGGGCGTTCGATGACAGCACAGACCCAGCATTGCTGGGGCTGCTGCTGGCACTATGGGGGCATGCGGGCCTGTTGTCGTCCGCGCCGACTGCCAGCTGCAGCTGTTGCTGGCATACAGCCACGTCGACGCCGCAACCGCCCACCATTGCCCTGGCTCATGGACATTTGGTTGTGGAACTGCTGTAATATGTCCCCACAATGTCTGTCTATGACATCGGTGAAATTACGGATAGCATCCGCGATGTCACGCATACTGTCAGTCATGGCTGTGCGACATGCTCTCAGCTCCCTCAGACCCTGTCTGGTGTACCTTTCCATACGCGACTGTGCCTGCATGACAGCCCGAAACATAGCTGAGGTTGACAGACCTCTTTGGGCACGTCTGCCAGAGGCAGTACGCCCACGGATGCTCCCACGAGAACCCATGGGCAACTGTCTGTGTGGTACCATCGCAGGACCCTGCCCATGGCTGCTGTGTGGGGAAGCATGTGCCACAGATACCACATTACCCTGGTCAATGCCCACTGTATCCTGTCCATCACCTAGGGACAATGGTGACAAAGGATGTACTGGCAGGATGACTGTGCGCAATGATGGGGTTGACAGCTGTGTACTGTCAATTGGCTGACCAATGGCGGACCCTGACACACCTTCCTGTACCATTACACAGATATCATCATTACCAGTACCTGTGGCACCAGATTCAGGTTCCCTGCTGCAGGACACCAGAGCAGCACCAGAACCTGTGGGAGGAAGACAGGAAACACAGTTTACAGTGTCCACACAATGTTACCAGTGATGCACTTATGCACACATGCACACATGCACACATGGACACATGCACACATGCACACATGGACACAGGCACACATGCACACATGCACACATGCACACATGCACGTGGACACAGGCACACATGCACACATGCACACATGCACACGTGGACACAGGCACACCTGCACACATGCACACATGCACACCCCGCAGTATACACACAGAGCACTACTGAGTTACACTAGTATTACTAGCACTATCAGGACTATTATAGGTATTGTTAAACACACTCACCAGCATGGATGGCCTGCCTTGCTGTAACACCGGAGGGACCTGCAGAAATGAGGAGATTAATGTCAGTGGGCACAACTGTGCCATTGATACTGCATATGATACAGTGCAGTAGTACACCAGTTGCCTTTCACACGTCAGCTGCTGATATTGCCAATATCACACATGCACAATTACATACTATGTTGACAGCTACATACCACGGACACACCTTACACATGCATAAACTAACAGTGTACAGAACAGTCAAGTGTACATATGGCATATTACCTGCATGCTCCATGTCGTGCTGCTGTGTGGATCCAGCCTCCATCATGATGCAGGTGTATTGCTGTTGCTGTTCGGGGCTGGAGCCACAACACTTAGGAGTAGCCCCTCCAGTCTGGTGAGGGGGGGATGTGTGGCCACCCCACCTCCTGTGGCAACCTGTTGCCTGTGGATATCCGGCGCACGCTGATGGACATTTCTGATTAAATCACTGCAGTGATGTCGTACCTGCTCATATGTCCTATTATGCGTGCCAATGTCATTTACCCTACGGACAAGGTCTTGCCACAGTGCAGCCCTCTCCTGCTGATTCTGGCTGGTGCGGGAAAACAGTATGTCATAATCCCGCACCAGGCTCTGGTGTATCTCCTCATCTTCCGCTGCAGAGTAGGTGGGATTACGCTGACGCGCCATCTCCCTGGAAGAGAACACAAACAGGATATCAGCAGACTATGTCAGCAATATATGGCACACATACTATACATGATACTCAAGTGTAGTGATATACTACTACTCCCATATGTTGCATGTGTGTGTCTCGTGGTGGATACACAAGTACATGGCCAGATATCAGTGCTCAGCCAACACCTGTGCAACAATACCTGCCACATTCCATACAACATAGTAGCATGCCCCATCGGTCAGCACACTGCGACAGGTCCAATGCACAACCTCACTCTGGGGGTTCATACCAAGGTACTGTATGTGGAACGCCATCCACTAGTGTGATCTGGACACAAGTTACTCGGCCTGGATATACATATCCCACCACCACCACCAGCACAGTAGACTACTTTGATATGTATGTGATTAGACAGTTATTCACTTGTTAGGACTGAGATGGTATCCATGCAGCCCACTGGGCCAGTGGAAGCCACAACCCACACTGCTGACCCCTTTGCGAATGCTTACCACGGACATCCCACAGATTGCATGGAACTTGCACACACATTTCTAACCCAGACCCTATGCACAAAGGTTAGGCATCCTGTCCGGTGGACCCCAGCCAGAGGCAGATTGTATAACAATAGCAGGAGGCTACTGCAGGACAGAGCAGATTCACATTAAGGGAAGGCATCTGTGGTCAGCACTGGTAATACGCTACGGTCTCTCATAACAACGGCCACGGCCTACTCTGGGAGGGAAATGGCCACAAACACTATAGATAACCACAAGGCCTTCTTCAGTTATGTTACACATATGGACCAAATGCCTCAGATATGCTCTGAGTTAATACACACCTACTTAACATTCACCGAACACACAGATATTGGCAACATTCTTGCAGACAGGTTCAGTGCACGTATTCCCCCTCCTTTCCCCCCCCAAGTAGAAATACTTATCACAGCTGAATGTAACCTCCCTATCATCTCACATGTCCAGGTGAGGGCCGCCCTCAGCAAAGCAGAACACACAGCATCACTGTGACCTGATGGTATCCCTGGATGTGTGCTACGTGCACTCCAAGAGGACATACAACCGCATATAAGACTGATATTTAACCTTGGCCGTACTACAGGATATGTACCTGAACACTGGCATACAGCAACAGTGGTCCCACACCACTAAGGAGGCACCTCTACTGACCCTGGGAACTACCGCATCATAAGCATAACCGGCCTGGTCTGCTAAGCTATGGAATTATTCAGTATGGGACGCATATACAGCGATATTGGGTACCTGCAGACACTTGTTCCCGGCCAGTTTGCCTTTGTGATGGGCTGATCCTGCCTTTTGAACCTGGTTGACCTTTCAAAACAGTCACTACAGCCATTGATGAGGGCAACGCACAGACAACTGCTGCCAGGATCATGGCCTAACACTGACTGACATGTAATGTATAGTCATCCCTTTTTTGGTGGAACTACGTACACACAACATATCACATGGACATACCTATAGATACAGACCTATGACACATTTGGAGGGTTCACAGTATGCAGACTATTAACCTGCTACTTTACATTACCTGTGTTTGTCGCAGCTGGTTGCGTTACCACTACTTCTGCTTCCTGCTGCTGCTGGCACGGCTTGCTACTGTCACTGCTGACAGCTTAGACTCAGTGTGTAGCGTGTGTTTTTTTTTTCTCTCACTCTCTGTCTCTGTCTGTCTCTCTCCCTCTGTCTGCTTCCAGACAGTGCAATGAATGTATTGCATGTGTGGAGTGTTAGTACAGGATGCTTTTGTAGGTATCTGCATAGGTCCATGTGATGGCCTCTGCACCAATTGTAAGCCAGCATTTGCTAATTGCATGCAGCCAGTTGTGTACTGATTGCAGTTCTCACTGTGATTTCAGGACAGTGCTATAAAAGGGTATGTGAGATAGGCGTTGCCCTTTCAGATTGTAAGGGCGGGGACCATGCTGGTATGCTGTGGACACTGTTCTGTGAGTGTAAAGGTTAGTATCTCTCTCATGATTCAGGCTGTGTTGTAGATTCACATTTCTCCATTCCTCTCTCCTGTTCCTGTAGTAAGTGTGTATGCACAATGACACCTACAACTATATATATATATATATATATATATATATATATATATATATATATATATATATATATATGTAAATATACATACATTTATATATGTACATTAACTGACATTATTACCTACTAGCTACCAACTAGCATGGCTGTTTCTGTTCACACACTACTATTATGGAAATCCACTAGTTTTGACAGTAATTCTAAATGACATGCTTTGTGTACTACACATCCTATATTCCCTTTACATTCATTCCTACTATTACATGATATATTTATTTTAGCACAATGTTCTTGTATAAGAGTCATGGCTTAGTGGTAGGTCATGCAGACTACTGTTTCCAAGGTCCTGGGTTCGGGACTGACAGTGGGATTTTATTTTGCTTTTGAACTGACTACAGGACCTGTCAATCAGAGTGACTAAGGCACTTTTAAGCAGTTGTAACCGGGTTAGCGCTGGTTTGCGCGGAGCTCACGCATGCGCACTGGCGTTCAGCTCCACGCACACACGCTTACAACCGCTTAACAGTGCTTACTCTGGTGCACACCAGCTATTTTCTTTGAAAGAAATGAAAATGGGGAGACAGGAAAGTGGTGAAAAGGGGTCACAAAGAGGGTAAGACAGTAGGGAAACAAGCTTGGGATTTGCAGGAGGGATGTAGGTAAGGCCCATAGCTGCCCATTTCTTCATCAGCAACAGCTGTGCATATGTATGTAATTTGGTGTGACATTTGAAACCTTCCACCCCTGAGAGAGGTGTCAGGACAACAATAATACTTGTTGTACAGCCAATTGTAATTGATAGTTTCCATGTCCAGCAGACATGTGTGCGGAATGGGCAGCTATGTATGGGGCGTAATTTTTTGTGGGTACAGAGTGCCCTTTTTTTTTTTTCAGGTGAGAGTGGTATGTCAGGTGAAGGAAGTCGGTATAGCTGGGGAGGTAGGTTGGGTAGGTCAACAGACAAGACAAACAAGATGCATACAGGGGGATGTATGACACGTGTGGGGGTTACACAATTGACGGGGACGGAGGTTTGGATATCCAGAGCCCATGAGCCCACAGATGGCAACAGTGGAACTGATATCCCCACCCATGGGCAGTTGCCACTGTTCCTTCACTGCCCAGGATGGGGCTGTGCTGGGGGCTGTGTAGGCCGGGCAACAGGCATGCCCGTAAGTTGTGCCACCTGTGCCTCAAGCTGGCGTAGGGGCCCAAGAACAGAGTCCTGGATCTCCCCTACGCACCACAGTCCGGACGCTACGGAGGGTGAGTGGTGGTTCTCCTCCGGCCACACTTGCAGAGGGGGGACGAGCCCCATCCCCTGCAGCGCTTCCACCCACAGGTGGCACAGGGCCACCGGAGGAGGGTCCAGACTGGGCACTAGTGCCAGGTGCACTCGCCAGCTGAGGTGGGAGAGGTGGGTCCGCTGGAACCCGCCTTCCCTGTCGTCCTATGTTTTGCATTATGTCATGACAGTTTGGGTTAGTAACATATAATACCATTCACAATTAGTTGTAACAGCATGCATTAGTATTCCCATTAACCAAACACCCAGATATTCACACCATTGAACAGCGAGCATAACACATGCATAATTTGAACAGCAATACACAGTCCAACAACATGCAGGGTTGATTGATGGCAACAGGCCATCAGGTTTGGATGTATGAACAGGGCAGATGCATCAACGGACATGCAAATATTTATGACCCAACAGGACAAATGTCCAGGGGTGTTAATTGTGATTGCACATACCATTTTCACGTGGAATGGGTTATATGTGGTTATAGGGTGGGGTGAAGAAAATAATATTAACACCTTGAATACCAATACATATGCTGTACATTTCTAATAGCTGCACATATATACACACTACTGTTCTAACTACAGTTTCCTATATGATAACTACTTCAATTTGGTGATAGGACTGTTACTGCTACATCAATATACATTTTATTGTTCTTCATACACATTCATATCTGGCTTTGTTCAGCTACATCATCCTGCTACATTTGCTTTATATAGCTATAGACAACTGTGGATGTTTGGTATGTCAGACAATCATACTATCTGCATATTGCAGACTGAGAGCAACATATCCAGATTTTGGGATACACATTCCAGCTGCAGCAACACTTTGAACAGATTTCGCTGTTTGGTTTTGCTTCTCACATGCATTTCATTCTGTACTGACTGCAGTATACTTTATTCAGGGGTTATTACTACTTTATTGGTGGATTCATAACACTTTCTCACACTCTCTCACTTGTTTTCATTTTACTATTCAGGATGGTACTTACTTCTAGGCTTTATTGACATGTTTTACCTGTAGTTATTACAATCCTTTCCAGCAGTCTCACTTCTGTCATGTTTCAGTATTTCAACAGGGGTATATTTCACACATGTGATTTGCTCATCTTCTGCAGCTGTACTTTTCAGCCTGCTGCAGGTTGTGTACTATTATATTACAGGTGGGGCATCTTTATTTCAGACTTTATTTCAGACATTTTAATTTTTCTGTTTGGATTACAGACTGCAACACACTTTTGTAATCAAGCAATACTTGCAAACACTCTTACACTTGTTACTTGCACATTCTATTACTTAGTGACTACACTGCACTCTTTTGCTAACTGTCATACTTTTATATTTCTTTACAGTTACTGGGAGAGGATTACTGACCTGCCTGGTGGCGCAACCGCACCAGCCTATCGCCATAGGCTCTGCGGTTCGCAGAACGGACACCTGCAGCTGTAATATAAATGAAGTAATATTGGAATACACATCTCCATAATATCAGCTAGTTTAATTTCTTACATACATAATTACATGTAACTTACTCAGTAGTGGGCGTTGGGCATTGGCGGGCCTCCTGGATCCAAAGGTTCAATTGGTCCTGCTTGCATCTCTTCAGGTCCGCATGGTGGTGACGAACCTGCTCACCAGTCCTTGGAATCCCTGTGGCACTGGTGAGATCATGAGCCAACCGGTCCCACGCCTCAGCCCTATATGCTCCCCACAGGACCTGGCCCTGCATGAGTTGGGCCTCATGATTGTGGACTAGGAGCCAGACCATGTATCTGGACTCCTCAATGCCCCACCTCTGTGCTCGAAAGCAACTACCCTCACCTACTCCTGTCATTCTGGCTGCAAGTCAGTTCTACAATCGTTTATGCTGTGTATTCCCACCTATGGGGCTTATATATGCCGTTTTTCCCGCACATATCTGTGATTGGCCATTTTGGAATTGTATCAACTTCACAAAACCTGCTTTGTCATGCTCCACTTTGTATTCATTCCTATATATTTGCTATTACTGCATTTATAGGTACTGCTGTCATGGCTTAGTGGTTCAGTACCTTGACTATGGTGCATAGTATCCTGGGTTCGAACCTGGCCACTGCTTTTTATTTTTTATGACTGTCTAGACAGGCTGAGGGGTGTGTCTGTGTAAAGGCAGTTTTGATACGGCTTGCTCAACGTTGCCCGTCGGTTAGCTTGTTGGCACGGTGCACTGGTTTACGCCTCATTTGGCTATCAGCATGCATATTACGCTCAGCTCAGCTAGGGGCACACAGTTTCAGCATGTTAAACCACTGCTCACCTACGGGCACTCATTTTGCACCTGTTGAACCACTGCTCACCTTTGGGCACTCATTTTGCACCTGTTGAACCACTGCTCACCTTTGGGCACTCATTTTGCACCTGTTAAACCACTGCTCACCTACGGGCAGATGCACTCACCTTGTTAAACTGTAGCTCAGCTATAGGCACATCTGGCATTTTTTATTATTTTGTTATCTCACATTTCTTCAAAATAAATGGACTATTTCATTACATTTTACATGAACTATGATTTTATATGTGTACATGTTTGTCAGGGACTTGTTTCATGCTTATTTTACTAAAAATAAAAATTGGTGTTGTGGGGGCTCGAACCATGAATGCCTGCTCTTCAGCCGACGTCTCTACCACTACGCTATTGCTTCTTGGCTTACTTTGCATATTTAGTTCTTATATCCTTTTCCACTGACTGCTAACTGTGGCTAAGCTACGGGCACGCCCGCGCAAACGAGCGCACTCACGGGCAAACATCTTTACGATTTAAAAAATATATAACATGTTCATTTATATATTTTATGTTCATAGTCTGTGGGGGCATGTGTTGTGTTGTGTTTATTCACATTTCCATGGCCTCTGTCGTGGGTGTTTACTTTGGGCAATTTTACTCTTCTGGGGCGTGTCCGCTTGCAGGGCTCGGCCTACGGACACACCCCCTACTGTCTTCCACGGACCGTGTTAGCCTTCGGTGTGATTCAGCATGCCCTCATGCATATGCATGACATGCTGACGTCACACCGTTTAACTGCAGCCTCCGTGTAAGCCATGTATCTCTTACATGGAGGCTTCGTGAATCCTGCCCTTTAAGTCTACTAAATAGTAAAGCATTTGTTATTCATTGTTGATAAAGAGATCATCAAAGACATTTTCACTTATATTATATTAGAGATTCTATCTGTCTTAATAGCATACTTATATCAAACTGTTTATATTTTGTAATTGATACTAAGATTTTCCAATAGATTGCAATAAACATAATGACCTCCTAACTTTAACTTACCTAGTATTTAACACATATTTCAAATGAATAAAGTGAGAATTATATATTTAACAAACTTTCCATATCAACTTTTGCTGAACACATTATAACATTGTATAAAAATTGTGGGTAACAAAAGGAAGATGTCTCAAATAACTCTGAACATTGTCATGTCCCATTCTCTACAGTAAGGGATGTTTCAAATTTCCCCTATTATATCTCCTTACTACCTTACTACTGTATGTATATATATATATATATATATATATATATATACATATATATATATATATATATATATATATACATATATATATATATATGTAAATATATCTATGAATGTATGTATATATATATATATATGTGGATATATAGATATATCTATGTATGGATATATATATATATATATATATATATATATATATATATATATAGTGACCTGTCTATGTTACTGCATAAATCTTCAGGAAATTCCTATGTGTAGCTTCTGTGGTCTACATTAGTAGATTTTTACATATCTATTAAGTCAGTATATGGTTAGATAAAGTATCCAGTACATATATTTCTAAACATATAGGTGCCAGTGTATCTTTTTCTTTTTCCTTTTTACCCATCATAGTGTACACTTATATATGGTGCAGCAGTAGCATTGTTGCCTCACAGCAAGAGGTTTTCTCATTCAATTCTCATCTGGTGTGCAGGGAGTGCATTCTGTGTGGAGTCCGCATGTCCTCCCCGCAGTTGGGTGGGTGTTTGAAAGACATGCATAAATGGGCGTGCCTTCGTTGAAGGTTGAAAATCGAGCTGGCACCTTGGCGTTCATGAAAATCTACTGCCAATCATTAGCAGACCAGAGTTCCTCTGTGGCGACCCCTAACCGGGAAAAGCCGAAAGACAAACAATAACAAGTGTACACTTATAGATCAAGAGTACATCAATATTTCATTTTAATTCCATTAAACAGCTTCAGTTTACTCTGGCAGTTCTAGACATTATAGTCATTGTAAACAGCTATCTAAACCTTTCAGGTTAATTAATCATGCTATTTTCATATTCAAAATGCTTTACTAAATAATCTTGCAACCAAAAACATGTCCAGTACCTTTTCCTGCTTAATTTCAAATGGGTTTGTATTTCTGAAGCTTAAATAAGCTCGTACAGTCCGTTGTGAAGCCCAGCTACTGAGATCCAGTGTCCTTCCCGTTGCACAGCAGCCCAGAGTGATTACAAAAGTTCAAAGGTCATGCGGTCCATTCCTTCACACTGTAAATTAACAAAATGGCAGCTGTGTGCAAGAAAACGGCTGTACTGTACTCGAGACTCAAGTAAGTGAAGCTTTTAAACATTCTGGCAGTAAAAAGTGTCTTGAGGGTAGTATTTGCAAGATTTGTACATCTAAATAAGAAATAAAAGGAAATTAACATGCACAACCACCATGCTGATGGCAAAAAGGAAGCTATTATGTTAATGGCACCTACCACAGCTAGTCTAACAGTACCTGCTATATTCATATGTACACTAAAGGCACTATGGTTTTAAACATATTGAATCAGTTGTAAACATAAAATATTCATGTCTTTACATTTCTGCACTCAATTTCAGTATAGTATAATAATGACAAATCTGTCTGCACTTTAAGAACTGTATTTTTACTAACCCCCCATTTTTTATGTAACCCACAGTGCACACCACTTTTAAATAGAAAGTATAAGTTGTTTTCACCTCCCAACAGTAGTTTTTCTAAGTGGATATTGTGCCTCAGGGTTTTAAATACTTTATTTTTTATAAGTTTTAATCTACATAAAGGCACAATGGATATTTATAGAAGGTTGTCAGCACAACAGTTGTGCTTAGTGTCCATATAAGCTTCTAATCCAGTAATAAGCAACTAGATTCAGTTTAAACAGCCTATTCATATAGATTTCTATTTTATAATTACCAGTGAGATTAAAAAAAAATATATATATATATATATATATATATATATATATATATATATATATATATATATATAAAGAAGATGTTTAGCTTTACCTTAGGGTATGATCGTTTGTTTTGTTATTAAGATAAAATCTGTTAGAGGGCTAATATTACATGTGAAGATTAGTAGATTTTTTCCCTATTTATTTCCCTTTTAGTTTTTTATTAGTTTTGCCATTTGTAGATAGTTTGCCAATGATAGCTTGTCTTTTCAGACTTAGTAGTGAAATATCCATATCTTCTATTTTGTCTAACAGCTTGTTTTTCTTAACAAAATCTGTTGCTTCTTCAAGGTTGTTGAATATTTTTTTGCCCATCCAAAAGAGTAATCTTAATTCTTACAGGAAATAAGATCTGAGCTTTTATATCAGCCTTTCTCAAACTTTTGATGAGAGGGAAACATTCTTTTCTTTTTGATATTGTAGTGGAAGTATAGTTATTATCAAACCTTATATTTTTCCCATTGAGTTGTATTGGACTTCCCAACCAAGCTGTTCTCAGTACTAGGTCTTTGTCCTGTGTTGATAAAAACTTCACTATAATAGATCGCACTGCAGCTGGATTCTTGGAGATAGAAGTGTTGGTTAGAGACCTGTGAGCCTTCCCTATCCCAAATGAGAAGGACTCAGGATGATTCAATATTTTGGGCAGCCATTCATTTAAAAACAGGACCATATTGCTTCCTTCCATTTTTTCAGGTACCCCATATATTCTGATATTGCTCCTTCTTGATCTGGACTCCAAATCTTCTACTTTCTCCTGTAATTGGTTGTTTTATTTTAGAAGGAATTCTATCTGAGTGTCATTGTCCATCTGTCTCCCATCAGTGTCATTTGCAGTTTCTTCTATTGCTGCTATTTGTTCAGAATGTTCAGTAATAATTTCGTTCAGGTCTTCTGTTTGTTTCTTACTTTCCTTTTTCATGTTCTCCAGCATTTTTTCTAAGTTGTCCATTTTCACAGAGAGGTCCTGTATGCTGGAGATTATAGTATGAAGTTCTTTTTTCATGGGAACTGTCTTGAGGAGAGGATCTTGTATGACTCATGGTTTATCCAGTTATACTAAGCTGTAGAACTTCTGACAGGAAATTTCTTGATAACGTCTCTGAAAACTCGGATTTCTTCTTTGTAGGTAATCCACGATATCCAGAAATATAACTTGTGAGAAAAAACTTAGAAGTTTTTTAAACATAAAAATCCTGTCAGAAACAATCTTTACAGGCAGAGCATCAGACAAGTGCTGCTATCACCTAGGCATCTTAGCCACGGCCCTCCAAAAAAAAAGACTAATTTCTGAGATAAAGCCCAAAGAGAAGTGCAGTCAGCAGCAACCAAGGAGTTTTGAAAATTTGAACAACAGTTGTCTACAATTTAAAAACTATAATAATACAGGAGCAAGAAAATGCAAGTAAGTAAGAATGCAGCAAATAATACCATTAGAGCAGCACTATGATGCTAGCATCAGCAGGCAAAGCATTTGTCACAGAGGCAGAAAACAACTCTAAACCAGAAAGTACACAAACAACAGCAATGGGAAATGGAAACACCAGTATCAGAATGTAGGAAACGGTACTAATCCAAACCACAAAATCTAATCTAGGACCAATCTTGGAAAGGGAAACAGTTTGCAATCAGACCACAAGCAATCATAATGTATGCTGGAGAATCCAGGAGCAGCAGTAGTGATGACAAATCCAGGCAAACCAGTGGAAGGATAGCTCCAAATATATCCATGTGGTTCAAAATTGGATTTAAGGTAACTTTAGTATGAGATAAATTGATATTAATGTTAACTCTAAGAAGCTATACCTCACCAAGACAACATAGGAAGAAACATACAGCACTAGCAGGGCCAATAATGGCACTTAATAGAGATCCAAATGTTGTGGAAATCAGTAAAAAGATTCAGGCGGCCAAAAAAGTCATCCTAATTAACTTCCAAAAAAAAAAAACAATACAGTGGAGAGGAGGGCATACCGTCCCTCATGAGAGCTAGCCAATATATATATTGAAAAATTTCATCTTTCCAAGAAATGACTTTATTTTCAACTGTAAGAAAGGCATAATCTGAAAATAGTGTTTACTTAAACATTCAGTCTTGTTGTGCTATTTAATATGACTGTAGGAATTATTTTGCAGAATATGTTCATTCATAAACTAATTCTGTGATGCAGCATTGTGGTTGATGTGACAACTTAATTGTGTACACTGTTTATAAGCCAGTATAATTGTTTAAGTTACCACAGTATGTTTCAAAGCATACATCTAATAACTGCCTCTGCCTGTACCCTTCTCTGTGAATGCAGCATGGAGGCAACAAAGCAGTTTAGTACTGCATATGTATGTCAAAATAAAAAAATCTAAAATCATTACAAAGCATTCACAATTAACAGATACCTTGCTTATGAAGATGTTAAAGAAACAGTCCAGCAGGAAGCTGGTATTTCTTTTTTGTTGCATCTTATGAATATGATCAAAGCAGCCATTCCTTAGGTCAAGCTATTATTTGTATATACGGTTTTCATTGATCATGCAAACCCTTCTAAATATCATTGGCTGTTTTGAGGAATTGTCTGAGAACTTAAATCTAGTTAAGGGAGTATCTCTTTCACACAGCTGAAAGCTCTGGCTGTAAAAATTAAGTATAGGCATGCATGATCTATTTTATGGATTGTCATCTTATCCATAGGCCTACACTGGCATCCTTTATATGAAATATAATTTTTAATGTAATCATTAAATTACAATATTGTTTACATTATTGTCAAACACCAATGAAAGTAAGAGAAAAAATAAACCAACAAATCTTAGTTGTTGGTTACAAATAACGATTTTAAGCTATCACTTCAAGTGCAATTTTATATTATGGAAAGAGACACCACACATTTCTTAGTAGATATGAACTCAGAAAATCAGGTTGTAAAGTTCATTCCCCTATAGTATTAGGGATAATATTAGTTCACAGAACACAGTGCATCTTACTTGTGATAGAAGTCCTTGAAATATGATATTAATGTATAATTGTATAAACATTATGAGAACTGTAGTAATATTGGAAATATTCTGTTTTCTTATTTCCCTAATGAAAAATGAACAAGAAGTTGTATTAAAGCTGTATTGTGTCAGGATAAAAACAAAACAAAATGTTCTGTTTTCTTTTTTCTTCACCATGATAACTGCACAATAGTTTGTATTAAATCTGTATCGTATCAAGATAAAAGTTAAAAAAAGGTTGCACTGTACTTACTTTTTTCAGTAAGGCATAATAGATTAAATAAAATATGTAAAATATGCATGTATGTATTTGCTTTTGTATTTAGTTTATTTTTTTAACAGTAGCACTATTGCTTGTTGACAAATGCTGCACAAATCTACAGTACAAGTCTAGATGATGAGTTAGGTCACATGATGACTTACTTATTTGCACTCCAGTTTGCTGAATCTTATCTTTTCTCCTTGGACAAATAACAATGGAAGCAGGAAAGGCATCTTTTAAATTTACACTAACACAAAAGGAATCTATCAGGGAGCCTTATAAGTGGATGACCTGACTGTTCTGAGTGAGGTTTTTCACTTCTGAGTGAGGTGTTCATTCAAATAACAGCACTTGCAGAAATATAGAAGCTACAGGAGATACTGCTGGAGTGGAGGATAGGAGTGGAGATAGAGATCAAATATTGTGCCTAACAGGACTGCAAGAATTCATTTTTGGTCTTAAAAGCTAGAAACACCAAGGGCATAGTATATATTTAGGCAGAAACTGACATGTTCTAGTTTAGATGATATACAGTTTTTCTCTGACCATGGTATATCCTTTTTGAACATTTTGTTTTTGATTTCTTTTGTAAACTTTTTGCTGTTTGCATATTTGTCTGGAATATAAATGATTTAAGTTAAGTACTTAAAGTAAATAATTTTATTATTCAACTTTTTGAGGAGGACAGAAACACAAATAAGTTGGAGTTTTTAATAATATCCCGATAAATATTCCAATATGCAATGACTTGGATAACATAGCACTTTGTGTACTTGCAGTAACACACAGCTAAGCATGGGGGCATCCTGCAGCGCTTCCACCTGCAGGTGGCACAGGGCCACTGGAGGAGGGTCCAGACTGGGCACTAGTGCCAGGTGCACTCGCCAGCTGAGGTGAGAGAGGTGGGTCCACTGGAACCCGCCTTCCCTGTCGTCCTATGTTTTGCATTATGTCATGACAGTTTGAGTTAGTAACATATAATGTCATTCACAATTAGTTTTAACAGCATGCATTAGTATTCCCATTAACCAAACACCCAGATATTCACACCATTGAAGAGCGAGCATAACACATGCATAATTTGAACAGCAATACACAGTCCAACAACATGCCTGGTTGATTGATGGTAACAGGCCATCAGGTTTGGATGTATGAACAGGGCAGATGCATCAACAGACATGCAAATATTTATGACCCAACAGGACAAATGTCCAGGGGTGTTAATCGTGATTGCACATACCATTTTCACATGGAATGGGTTATATGTGGTTATAGGGTGGGGTGAAGAAAATAATATTAACACCTTCGAATACCAATACATATGCTGTACATTTCTAATAGATGCACATATATACACACTACTGTTCTAACTACAGTTTCCTATATGATAACTACTTCAATTTGGTGATAGGACTGTTACTGCTACATCAATATACATTTTATTGTTCTTCATACACATTCATATCTGGCTTTGTTCAGCTACATCATCCTGCTACATTTGCTTTATATAGCTATAGACAACTGTGGATGTTTGGTATGTCAGACAATCATACTATCTGCATATTGCAGACTGAGAGCAACATATCCAGATTTTGGGATACACATTCCAGCTGCAGCAACACTTTGAACAGATTTTGCTGTTTGGTTTTGCTTCTCACATGCATTTCATTCTGTACTGACTGCAGTATACTTTATTCAGGAGTTATTACTACTTTATTGGTGGATTCATAACACTTTCTCACACTCTCTCACTTGTTTTCATTTTACTATTCAGGATGGTACTTACTTCTAGGCTTTATTGACATGTTTTACCTGTAGTTATTACAATCCTTTCCAGCAGTCTCACTTCTGTCATGTTTCAGTATTTCAACAGGGGTATATTTCACACATGTGATTTGCTCATCTTCTGCAGCTGTACTTTTCAGCCTGCTGCAGGTTGTGTACTATTATATTACAGGTGGGGCATCTTTATTTCAGACTTTATTTTAGACATTTTAATTTTTCTGTTTGGATTACAGACTGCAACACACTTCTGTAATCAAGCAATACTTGCAAACACTCTTACACTTGTTACTTGCACATTCTATTACTTAGTGACTATACTGCACTCTTTTGCTAACTGTCATACTTTTATATTTCTTTACAGTTACTGGGAGAGGATTACTGACCTGCCTGGTGGCGCAACCGCACCACCCTATCGCCATAGGCTCTGCGGTTCGCAGAACGGACACCTGCAGCTGTAATATAAATTAAGTAATATTGGAATACACATCTCCATAATATCAGCTAGTTTAATTTCTTACATACATAATTACATGTAACTTAGTAGTGGGGAGTTGAGCATTTGCCGGGCCTCCTGGATCCAAAGGTTCAATTGGTCCTGCTTGCGTCTCTTCAGGTCCGCATGGTGGTGACGAACCTGCTCACCAGTCCTTGGAATCCCTGTGGCACTGGTGAGATTATGAGCCAACCGGTCCCACGCCTCAGCCCTATATGCTCCCACAGGACCTGGCCCTGCATGAGTTGGGCCTCATGATTGTGGACTAGGAGCCAGACCATGTATCTGGACTCCTCAACGCCCCACCTCTGTGCTCGAAAGCAACTACCCTCACCTACTCCTGTCATTCTGGCTGCAAGTCAGTTCTACAATCGTTTATGCTGTGTATTCCCACCTATGGGGCTTATATATGCCGTTTTTCCCACACATATCTGTGATTGGCCATTTTGGAATTGTATCAACTTCACAAAACCTGCTTTGTCATGCTCCACTTTGTATTCATTCCTATATATTTGCTATTACTGCATTTATAGGTACTGCTGTTATGGCTTACTGGTTCAATACCTTAACTATGATGCATAATATCCTGGGTTCGAACCTGGCCACTGCTTTTTATTTTTTATGACTGTCTAGATAGGCTGAGGGGTGTGTCTGTGTAAAGGCAGTTTTGATACGGCTTGCTCAACGTTGCCCGTTGGTTAGCTTGTTGGCGCGGTGCGCAGCTCTGCGCAAATGGGGTACACTGGTTTACGCCTCATTTGGCTATCAGCATGCATATTACGCTCAGCTCAGCTAGGGGCACACAGTTTCAGCATGTTAAACCACTGCTCACCTACGGGCACTCATTTTGCACCTGTTGAACCACTGCTCACCTTTGGGCACTCATTTTGCAACTGTTGAACCACTGATCACCTTTGGGCACTCATTTTGCACCTGTTAAACCACTGCTCACCTACAGGCAGATGCACTCACCTTGTTAAACTGTAGCTCAGCTATAGGCACATCTGACATTTTTTATTATTTTGTTATCTCACATTTCTTCAAAATAAATGGACTATTTCATTATATTTTACATGAACTATGATTTTATATGTGTACATGTTTGTCAGGGACTTGTTTCGTGCTTATTTTACTAAAAATAACAATTGGTGTTGTGGGGGCTCGAACCATAAATGCCTGCTCTTCAGCCGACGTCTCTACCACTACACTATTGCTTCTTGGCTTACTTTGCATATTTAGTTCTTATATCCTTTTCCACTGACTGCTAACTGTGGCTAAGCTACGGGCACGCCCCCGCAAACGAGCGCACTCATGGGCAAACATCTTTACGATTTAAAAAAAAATATATAAGATGTTCATTTATATATTTTATGTTCATAGT
This sequence comes from Protopterus annectens, assembly GCF_019279795.1. Lineage (NCBI taxonomy): Eukaryota > Metazoa > Chordata > Ceratodontiformes > Protopteridae > Protopterus > Protopterus annectens. The sequence continues at coordinate 437,624,190 of NC_056733.1, forward strand.
CTGTGGGGGCATGTGTTGTGTTGTGTTTATTCACATTTCCATGGCCTCTGTCGTGGGTGTTTAGTTTGGGCAATTTTACTCTTCTGGGGGCGTGTCCGCTTGCAGGGCTCGGCCTATGGATACACCCCCTACTGTCTTCCACGGACCGTGTTAGCCTTCGGTGTGATTCAGCATGCCCTCATGCATATGCATGACATGCTGACGTCACACCGTTTAACTGCAGCCTCCATGTAAGCCATGTATCTCTTACACGGAGGCTTCATGAATCCTGCCCTTTAAGTCTACTAAATAGTAAAGCATTTGTTATTCATTGCTGATAAAGAGATCAGCAAAGACATTTTCACTTATATTATATTAGAGATTCTATCTGTCTTAATAGCATACTTATATCAAACTGTTTATATTTTGTAATTGATACTAAGATTTTCCAATAGAATGCAATAAACATAATGACCTCCTAACTTTAACTTACCTAGTATTTATCACATATTTCAAATGAATAAAGTGAGAATTATATATTTAACAAACTTTCCATATCAACTTTTGCTTAACACATTATAACATTGTATAAAAATTGTGGGTAACAAAAGGGAGATGTCTCAAATAACTCTGAACATTGTCATGTCCCGTTCTCTACAGTAAGGGATGTTTCAAATTTCCCCTATTATATCTCCTTACTACCTTACTACTTTATGTATATATATGTATATATATATATATATATATATATATATATATATATATATATATATATATATATATATATATCTATATATATGTCTATGTAAATATATCTATATATATGTCTATGTAAATATATCTATATATATATATAGTGACCTGTCTATGTTACTGCATAAATCTTCAGGAAATTGCCTATGTGTAGCTTCTGTGGTCTAAATTAGTAGATTTGTAAATATCTATTAAGTCAGTATATGGTTAGATAAAGCATGCAGTACATATATTTCTAAACATATAGGTGCCAGTGTATCTTTTTCTTTTTCCTTTTTACCCATCATAGGGTACACTTATATATGGTGCAGCAGTAGCATTGTTGCCTCACAGCAAGAGGTTTTCTCATTCAATTCTCATCTGGTGTGCAGGGAGTGCCTTCTGCGTGGAGTCCGCATGTCCTCCCCGCGGTTGGGTGGGTGTTTGAAAGACATGCATAAATGGGCGTGCCTTCGTTGAAGGTTGAACGTCGAGCTGGCACCTTGGCGTTCATGAAAATCTACTGCCAATCATTAGCAGACTGGAGTTCTGCTGTGACGACCCCTAACCGGGAAAAGCCGAAAGACAAACAACAATAAGTGTACACTTATAGATCAAGAGTACATCAATATTTCATTTTAATTCCATTAAACAGCTTCAGTTTACTCCGGCAGTTCTAGACATTATAGTCATTGTAAACAGCTATCTATACCTTTCAGGTTAATTAATCATGCTATTTTCATATTCAAAATGCTTTACTAAATAATCTTGCAACCAAAAACATGTCCAGTACCTTTTCCTGCTTAATTTCAAATGGGTTTGTATTTCTGAAGCTTAAATAAGCTCGTACAGTCCGTTGTGAAGCCCAGCTACTGAGATCCAGTGTCCTTCCCGTTGCACAGCAGCCCAGAATGATTACAAAAGTTCAAAGGTCATGCGGTCCATTCCTTCACACTGTAAATTAACAAAATGGCAGCTGTGTGCAAGAAAACGGCTGTACTGCACTCGAGACTCAAGTAAGTGAAGCTTTTAAACATTCTGGCAGTAAAAAGTGTCTTGAGGGTAGTATTTGCAAGATTTGTACATCTAAATAAGAAATAAAAGGAAATTAACATGCACAACCACCATGCTGATGGCAAAAAGGAAGCTATTATGTTAATGGCACCTACCACAGCTAGTCTAACAGTACCTGCTATATTCATATGTACACTAAAGGCACTATGGTTTTAAACATATTGAATCAGTTGTAAACATAAAATATTCATGTCTTTACATTTCTGCACTCAATTTCAGTATAGTATAATAATGACAAATCTGTCTGCAGTTTAAGAACTGCATTTTTACTAACCCCCCATTTTTTATGTAACCCACAGTGCACACCACTTTTAAATAGAAAGTATAAGTTGTTTTCACCTCCCAACAATAGTTTTTCTAAGTGGATATTGTGCCTCAGAGTTTTAAATACTTTATTTTTTATAAGTTTTAATCTACATAAAGGCACAATGGATATTTATAGAAGGTTGTCAGCACAACAGTTGTGCTTAGTGTCCATATAAGCTTCTAATCCAGTAATAATCAACTATATTCAGTTTAAACAGCCTATTCATATAGATTTCTATTTTATAATTACCAGTGAGATAAAAAAAAATATATATATATATATATATATATATATATATATATATATATATATATATATATATATGTAAAGAAGATGTTTAGCTTTACCTTAGGGTATGATCGTTTGTTTTGTTATTAAGATAAAATCTGTTAGAGGGCTAATATTACATGTGAAGATTAGTAGATTTTTCCCTGTTTATTTCCCTTTTAGTTTTTTTATTAGTTTTGCCATTTGTAGATAGTTTGCCAATGATAGCTTGTCTTTTCAGACTTAGTAGTGAAATATCCATATCTTCTATTTTGTCTAACAGCTTGTTTTTCTTAACAAAATCTGTTGCTTCTTCAAGGTTGTTGAATATTTTTTTGCCCATCCAAAAGAGTAATCTTAATTCTTACAGGAAATAAGATCTGAGCTTTTATATCAGCCTTTCTCAAACTTTTGATGAGAGGGAAACATTCTTTTCTTTTTGATATTGTAGTGGAAGTATAGTCATTATCAAACCTTATATTTTTCCCATTGAGTTGTATTGGACTTTCCAACCAAGCTGTTCTCAGTACTAGGTCTTTGTCCTGTGTTGATAAAAACTTCACTATAATAGATCACACTGCAGCTGGATTCTTGGAGAGAGAAGTGTTGGATAGAGACCTGTGAAACTTCCCTATCACAAATGAGAAGGACTCAGGATGATTCAATATTTTGGGCAGCCATTCATTTAAAAACAGGACCATATTACTTCCTTCCATTTTTTCAGGTACCCCATATATTCTGATATTGTTCCTTCTTGATCTGGACTCCAAATCTTCTACTTTCTCCTGTAATTGGTTGTTTTATTTTAGAAGGAATGTCATTGTCCATCTGTCTCCCATCAGTGTCATTTACAGTTTCTTCTATTGCTGCTATTTGTTCAGAATGTTCAGTAATAATTTCGTTCAGGTCTTCTGTTTGTTTCTTACTTTCCTTTTTCATGTTCTCCAGCATTTTTTCTAAGTTGTCCATTTTCACAGAGAGGTCCTGTATGCTGGAGATTATAGTATGAAGTTCTTTTTTCATGGGAACTGTCTTGAGGAGAGGCTCTTGTATGACTCATGGTTTTATCCAGTTATACTAAGCTGTAGAACTTCTGACAGGAAATTTCTTGATAACGTCTCTGAAAACTCTGATTTCTTCTTTGTAGGTAATCCACGATATCCAGAAATATAACTTGTGAGAAAAAACTTAGAAGTTTTTTAAACATAAAAATCCTGTCAGAAACAATCTTTACAGGCAGAGCATCAGACAAGTGCTGCTATCACCTAGGCATCTTAGCCACGGCCCTCCAAAAAAAAAGACTAATTTCTGAGATAAAGCCCAAAGAGAAGTGCAGTCAGCAGCAACCAAGGAGTTTTGAAAATTTGAACAACAGTTGTCTAAAATTTAAAAACTATAATAATACAGGAGCAAGAAAAGGTAAGTAAGTAAGAATGCAGCAAATAATACCACTAGAGCAGCACTATGATGCTAGCATCAGCAGGCAAAGCATTTGTCACAGAGGCAGAAAACAACTCTAAACCAGAAAGTACACAAACAGCAGCACTGGGAAATGGAAACACCAGTATCAGAATGTAGGAACTGGTACTAATCCAAACCACAAAATCTAATCTAGGACCAATCTTGGAAAGGGAAACAGTTTGCAATCAGACCACAAGCAATCATAATGTATGCTGGAAAATCCAGGAGCAGCAGTAGTGATGACAAATCCAGGCAAACCAATGGAAGGATAGCTCCAAATATATCCATGTGGTTCAAAATTGGATTTAAGGTAACTTTAGTATGAGATAAATTGATATTAATGTTAACTCTAAGAAGCTATACCTCACCAAGACAACATAGGAAGAAACATACAGCACTAGCAGGGCCAATAATGGCACTTAATAGAGATTCAAATGTTGTGGAAATCAGTAAAAAGATTCAGGCGGCCAAAAAAGTCATCCTAATTAACTTCCAAAAAAAACAATACAGTGGAGAGGAGGGCATACCGTCCCTCATGAGAGCTAGCCAATATATATTGAAAAATTTCATCTTTCCAAGAAATGACTTTATTTGCAACTGTAAGAAAGGCATAATCTGAAAATAGTGTTAACTTAAACATTCAGTCTTGTTGTGCTATTTAATATGACTGTAGGAATTATTTTGCAGAATATGTTCATTCATAAACTAATTCTGTGATGCAGCATTGTGGTTGATGTGACAACTTAATTGTGTACACTGTTTATAAGCCAGTATAATTGTTTAAGTTACCACAGTATGTTTCAAAGCATACATCTAATAACTGCCTCTGCCTGTACCCTTCTCTGTGAATACAGCATGGAGGCAACAAAGCAGTTTAGTACTGCATATGTATGTCAAAATAAAAAAAAATCTAAAATCATTACAAAGCATTCACAATTAACAGATACCTTGCTTATGAAGATGTTAAAGAAACAGTCCAGCAGGAAGCTGGTATTTCTTTTTTGTTGCATCTTATGAATATGATCAAAAGCAGCCATTCCTTAGGTCAAGCTATTATTTGTATATACGGTTTTCATTGATCATGCAAACCCTTCTAAATATCATTGGCTGTTTTGAGGAATTGTCTGAGAACTTAAATCTAGTTAAGGGAGTATCTCTTTCACACAGCTGAAAGCTCTGGCTGTAAAAATTAAGTATAGGCATGCATGATCTATTTTATGGATTGTCATCTTATCCATAGGCCTACACTGGCATCCTTTATATGAAATATAATTTTTAATGTAATCATCAAATTACAATATTGTTTACATTATTGTCAAACACCAATGAAAGTAAGAGAAAAAAATAAACCAACAAATCTTAGTTGTTGGTTACAAATAACTTGATTTTAAGCTATCACTTCAAGTGCAATTTTATATTATGGAAAGAGACACCACACATTTCTTAGTAGATATGAACTCAGAAAATCAGGTTGTAAAGTTCATTCCCCTATAGTATTAGGGATAATATTAGTTCACAGAACACAGTGCATCTTACTTGTGATAGAAGTCCTTGAAATATGATATTAATGTATAATTGTATAAACATTATGAGAACTGTAGTAATATTGGAAATATTCTGTTTTCTTATTTCCCTAATGAAAAATGAACAAGAAGTTGTATTAAAGCTGTATTGTGTCAGGATAAAAACAAAACAAAATGTTCTGTTTTCTTTTTTCTTCACCATGATAACTGCACAATAGTTTGTATTAAATCTGTATCGTATCAAGATAAAAGTTAAAAAAAGGTTGCACTGTACTTACTTTTTTCAGTAAGGCATAATAGATTAAATAAAATATGTAAAATATGCATGTATGTATTTGCTTTTGTATTTAGTTTATTTTTTTAACAGTAGCACTATTGCTTGTTGACAAATGCTGCACAAATCTACAGTACAAGTCTAGATGATGAGTTAGGTCACATGATGACTTACTTATTTGCACTCCAGTTTGGTGAATCTTATCTTTTCTCCTTGGACAAATAACAATGGAAGCAGGAAAGGCATCTTTTAAATTTACACTAACACAAAAGGAATCTATCAGGGAGCCTTATAAGTGGATGACCTGACTGTTCTGAGTGAGGTTTTTCACTTCTGAGTGAGGTGTTCATTCAAATAACAGCACTTGCAGAAATATAGAAGCTACAGGAGATACTGCTGGAGTGAAGGATAGGAGTGGAGATAGAGATCAAATATTGTGCCTAACGGGACTGCAAGAATTCATTTTTGGTCTTAAAGCTAGAAACACCAAGGGCATAGTATATATTTAGGCAGAAACTGACATGTTCTAGTTTAGATGATATACAGTTTTCTCTGACCATGGTATATCCTTTTTGAACATTTTGTTTTTGATTTCTTTTGTAAACTTTTTGCTGTTTGCATATTTGTCTGGAATATAAATGATTTAAGTTAAGTACTTAAAGTAAATAATTTTATTATTCAACTTTTTGAGGAGGACAGAAACACAAATAAGTTGGAGTTTTTAATAATATCCCGATAAATATTCCAATATGCAATGACTTGGATAACATAGCACTTTGTGTACTTGCAGTAACACACAGCTAAGCATGGGGGCATCCATATGGAAAAGGTAGTAGGGTGACACTTATTCTGTGCCACTCGTAATGGTACCACTTCAGAAAAAGAACTAAGTGGGAGAAAAAAGACTGAACCAGAGCCACTGCTGTCAGAAGGTATTGGAGTTTCCCTAGCAAGAGTTACTTCAAGGGAAGATTTGATCAATGGCAGTAGTTTTAAATCTGAGACATAGTTGTAAAAAAGTAAAGGAATTTTTGTTAGCAGTTGAATTGGGGTGGATTACTAAGACATAGAGTTAAATCAGGCAGAGCTTTTAATCTCATTTAAAAAAAAAAAACTTGAAGTAAATAGCCAAGGGGAAATGGATTGTGATATCGAATACATGCTCCTAAAGAAAGTCTGGAGGAAGAAGAGATGCAGGAGTTGGTAGTCCCAAGGACCCGATGGAACTTATAGCTGTAGTCCATAGTATTCCTTTTTCAATTCATGTGAGCATAATGTGTAAAACATGGAGGTTTATGCAAAACATCTACTGCTCAGGCACTACAAAATGCACAAAATAGTATGAAAGGACTTGAGAACAATATCTAAAGGTTGTTAAAATAGGAGATAAAAATAGGCCAGTACTTTAGTTTTAGTTATATGATTTATTCATTTTACATGTATCTGCAGCAATGTAACATCTACTCAAAGCAAAAGGTAAGTACTCAAAGGTAATTGGTACCATTTCAGTATTTAAAGGTTAACATATTTTAAGGGTAAGCACTAAGATGTACACTGGTTTGCTAGTTTTGACTAGTTATTTTCAGATTATGGGAGGGAATTGGTGCAGAGAAATCATTATTTACCCCTCATTATGAGAAACTGCATGTGTGTGTGTGTGTGTGCGTGCGTGTGTGTGTGTGTGTGTGTGTGTGTGTGTGTGTGTGTGTGTGTGTGTGTGTGTGTGTCTGTGTGTGTCTGTGCGTGTGTGTTTGTTTTTATGCTTGTGAGCAAATTACTTCTGTTCAAATTACATTTTTTTACTTTCTCTTTTTTTAATAAAAAAATACTAAATCCATACATGTAAGGACATTTGAAACCTAACTAATATTAATAATCACATTCATAAAGCGAAAAAACAAAAAATAATAAACTATTTACAAAAGATATCTATCTAAATCAAACAATTAAAATATTGTACAATCCATAATATTAATTCATGTGTTCTTCAAGTTTTTATAATGCTTCTTAAACTTTCATCCAAGAGTTATAATATGAAGTGATTCTATTTGATCTTGTTTAATAATGGATAATTCCCTGAGAGAAACATTGATTGTGATATTCTTGAAGTCTTTGAAAGAAAGTGTTGTCTCATTTTTCCAACTTGTTGTAACGACTTTGCATGCTATGGCTAATAAGCTCCATAAAATCGGATATTTAGATCTAGGAACACTTCCAGGAAAAGGTACATTACCTAAAAACAGCAATTTACTTATAGTACATTTGTCATTGAAAATAGTTTGCAAGAAAAAATTGAAGTTATCCAAAATGTTTTAAATAAGTTACAATCATAAAACATGTGCTGCCAATCAGCTTTAACCAGTAAGTGACACTTCTGCATCCTATGTCTTTTTTAAATGTCAATTCCATTTCATGAGGGATCATAAAACATCTATGCAAAAATTTCCATGTGAATAACTTCCATTGCGATGAGAGGGTAGTCTGTTTTGAGGATATTCATATTAACTTTTTATCTTCATCAGAGGGTAGTTGTTTATTAAGCAATATAATAGTCCCAAAAATTGTCTTTGCAGTACAATTTGAAAATTGTAAGTATTTTATATATTTTAGATAAGTACCCAATCCCTACAGTAGGTTCATTGCTTGAAATAATCAGAAATTCTACAAATTTTGAAGAGATTCTTTGATAGTTACATTCATTATCTCAATATTGTTAATGACAAATTGCCTAAAAGATTCTCCCCTGCATTTAATAAACTCCGTGTAGGAATAGTGTAATATCTACATGAAGTGAATAGTGTTGTATGCAGTAGGTGCATGGTTTAAATACGGGGACAGGCCATTCAGGTTTTCTATGCGATAGCAATATTTTATACAGTATTATTTTCTTTTATTGATGTATTTAGTGACATTTGTTAACTGGATTAGTCCAGCTGATCCACAACCTCATTATCAGTAAAGTCTCGTGGAGCAAAGCTCCAGTTATACACAAGTGTCAAATACATGACAGTCTCACTCCAAGATAATGTAATTGAAATATATAAGGTTAGGGGATATAAAGTAAAAGTCATACATAATAATAAAAACATCCCTAATGAAGAATGACTTTCAATAATTTTATTTTTAATTTGTAAAATATGTAGTTTGCCCATAGCGAAGCTCCACTAAGCACTGCTAAGCCAAGCCAAGCAATGCTTAAGGAGTCCCAGTCTAAGCAATCCTTAGCTCAGCTAAGCAGGTTTGCACACCGCTAAGCATTGCTCAGCATTGCTAAGCATTGCCAGTTTAAACACTGCTCAACTAAGCTTAGCAGGTTTGTGTGGTGCTAAGCTTAAAATGGTCCAATGGTGGCAAAGGGTGGGAAAACAACCTTATTTAAGCTAAACAGGTTGGAATACAGCCAGAACATGTTGGAGTTTAATCACTGCAGAAGCTATGGCTGGAGTCAGAGAGGGAGTGCACTTTCAGGTGCAGCGCTGAGGCATTTTGGAGTCCAGGGTCATGGTTGGGCTCCTTGTCAAAGACCATGGTGACAGACTGCTGGGACCACCTGACACATGACCTCAGCAATGCTACTGGAATCCCTCGCAATGGTGAGCAGGTGTGCCATCATCTTGATGACCTGAAGTGAAGGAAGGGGGAGTTCTTGCCCCAGTGGATCCAAGATGCTCAGGGCTGTAATGCCCCAGAAGTGTGTAAGTATTGGAACCATTGCTTTACATTGTGCTGTTCTGACTATACTGCAGTAACATTAATAATGTGTAGGAATTACATGTGTATAAGGTATTAATACTAATGATTTGGTGATAAAGTACACTGGCATTCTAAATGTGAAGGGAATAAATGACATTCATTCATGATCTACAGGAAATACAGTACAACTGCAGTCAGAATTGTGAAGGAAATAAAGTTAATATTGTGTAGGCTCTGTAATAACAGCACATCTTCAATGCATGTATTATTTAAACTGGAGAACAATAAAGTTTGTCAAATGTATACCAATGACTGTGTCATGTCAGTCTCAGTAAAGCTTTGTTCTGCCACTTGTTGTGTGTATTATTGTCTGTTGTTGAAGAAATCCAATTTTATAGGTGTTGCAAAGTAAATATGGGTATAACACCATGAAGTGACTGAAATCTGGCTGCTAAAGAACTGTTATGCTAAAGTATAGATGTGGAGCTGTATTACAAGATAGAATGCAATTTGATATATGTTATGTACTACCATGTGCACATTGAATAGTAATGTGTAGGGTATTATAGTGTGTTTCCCTCAGAATTGTCTTGTGTTAACTTTTGCATTTCAGCTATATGCATTCCTGAATATAGGTATGCTGATGCAGGCAAGTATGGCACAGTAGTAAATGTAGACTGCAAATATACGATCTGCAAATGTATAAGGGCCAGGTAGCCACTCCAGCACCTGATATGGTCTGTACAGATCACAAATATTCCCAGCCACTAGAGGTTAATTGTGTACACCTGGAATTATAAGTATTAATACGCACTTCACCTACTATTTCTGTCATGCCTGAATCTCATGCATGTATGTTCAACTGTCACTGCAGTCTTCTGTGACACCCTACCAATATTACCAGGTCAGACTTTGTCAGCAGGCGAGCTGTAGGCACATATCAGTCAATCAACACACAGCAGTGGTCTAGTAGCTTAGTATTATAAGCAATACATATGTTGCTAGTTTTTCAACACACAGACCAGGGTTTGAATCCAGGGACTGGTAGTAAATTTTATTTATAGCAACAGACAAGTAATATTGACTAGTTATAGAAACAGTCACATATTGTTAACACATATTAGCCACACAGGATTTACAGGTAAAGAAATGTATATAGTAGCTGTATGAAGGGTATAGTAATGTCTGTATACAGATGTGCTAGTGTGTAAATAGCATTGCTTATCCAGGTGATAAGGATCCATTAATAAATTAAATAAAATGTCATAAAGTACACTACTATTCCAACTGAATAAGACAACTAAAATGTTCTACTGTTGGTATGGCTGTATGCCTGGTACATCTGTGAATGTGTGCTGATAGTCTAACCCCATGCCTATGAATGACAGCAGGATAGGTATAAACTCCATGCACTGTGCACGATGCATATTTCTCAACTGTCACACTGCCATGGCTAGTGATCACTGTTGCCAATAATCTTGGACACAGATATAAGTTCAGTTGAAGTATGCCAGTAGCACACTCATACAACATCAGTGCAGGCTACACCTTGTTAGTCATATATGTTTCCCTGACATGTAATAGTCCCCTGTAGTTATGTACCTATAGATCTTACAGCTTGGCCCATACCATCCCATGTGGACAGCTTGAGAGGTATGTATGTGCTACAGAAGCTATAGGGCAGATGTAGATGTAAATTAATGGCAGACCTGTAGAGTATTGAGCAGTACTGTTGTGAAAAATATAACCTATACAGTTGGTAATGGAATGTCTTTCTCTCCCACCACCCGTTATCTGTATCACAAATATTTATTCTTATACTATGGGTATGGTTTCATTTCCATATTTGTAGATCTCAAAAACTAATGTTGGGCCTTGTGTTGTATTATTGGTTATATATTATAATGGTTGCATACTAACATACCTTGCTGAAATTCCACTGTTGTTGGCCTTTTGCCATAACTGTTACTGGCATGCTGTTACAATACTGACTGTTATTCCAGTTATGACTATGTTCTAAATGCTATGCAAATTTAATCGTTCTTGGTTAATTGGAACACCCATGCATGCTGTTACAACTAATGTTTAAATGTTCTATTCATGACTAACCTATACACCTTGACAAACCTCAACAACAAAGCATGATTGGGTAGGCCGGTTACAGCGGATCGGCCTAGCCTACCTCATCTGGCCATGGCAAAGGTTCCCAGCATGTCTGGGACCCTAACTGGAGCTGTTCCTTCTGCTGGTCCTGCACCACCCATGGGTGGAGCCACCTCAAGGGATGGGGCCATTCCCTTCCCTTGGTGCAGGCATGGAGAGGAGGTTGCCACTGGACTCAGGTTTCAAGTATGGTGCGCAGGGTCATCCAATGTATCTTGGACAATAGACTGTGCTAAATCGAGGGCAGACTGGTGCACCTCGAGGGACAGGCTAGCCCTAGTGCCCAGCCCCCAGCACAGCCATCTTTGTGGCCATGAAGTGGCATTGGGGACTGCCCATGGGTGGGGATTTCAGTCCCACTGTTGCCATCTGGTGGCACTTGGTCCTGCAATTCCCAACCACCCTCCCTGTCAAAGGTGTTTACCCCCCTCATGTGTCCTACACTGCCCCTATCTGCTGTTGTATGTCTTGTCTGCCTGCAAAAGCAACCTCTCCTACCCAACTTACCTCCCCATATGTACCTACAACCTTTCCCCAGCATCACAGTTTTACCTTAAAAAAATGGGCATCTGTCTCAAAAAAATGTCTTCCCATACATAGCTCTCCATTTCACCCCCAGGTACACTGCCATGAATCAATCATCCTATCAATTAATCAACAAAATTATGTTGCCCACACCCCTCCCTGTGGGGTGTGAGGCTCCAAATTCCAAATTGTCCACATCATGCACATCTGTTGCTGCCTAAGAAATGGAGAGCTTTGGTCCTTTCCTACACCCATCCTGCACATCCCTAGCTGCCTTTCATATTGTTTTTTTCCCTGCTTGCTCCCATTTCACCACTTTCTTATCACCCCTTTTTTCTTTTCCTTTTTTTTTTATTGAAATAGCATGGGTTTAAGTGGGACTAAATAAATCATGCAGTACAGTGATGTAACATTAGGAAAATACACCCCTGCCAACTATTGAACACAAGACCCACTGAGCTACAATTCAGTGCAATACACCACTAGGCCAGCTCAGCTCTGGGGAATTGCTAGTGTGGTTATAAAGATATCCTGATTATCAGTGACACTACTTCTACATGTAATGTGATACATGACAGCATACTTGGGCCTGTGATGCAGACACTGAACCAGTACACAGCAAAAGACATGTTGATGGATTGACAGGAGGCCTACAATATCAGGTAGAGGTGACAACTGCACAGACTGTTGCAGAATGTCCAAGGTTGTGTTACCTACTTATGGCATGGTTGCCATCAAAGGTATTCTGTGTGCTGAAGTACTGGCAAGGCAGTGCAGATTGATTTTACAAAAGCATGAAAGACAGGTCAGTGTCATACATCACAGCCATCCAAACACACATGTTCATGCCAATTTTGTTTAACACACTGTATGCATGCACATATGTCTTGCAACTACACCTTACATAATAATGACTCAATAGCTCTATCTGTTACATTACTAGCATGTCTGACATCTGGACACCCACAGTTCAGGACCACAGTCCAGTCTATTGCATAACAACTACATGCTTGTAAATACAACATAGAAATAATGCAATGTCCAGCAAAACTGGTTGCTGCTACCACAGTCACTGCCACCCACTGTAGCATGTCAAAGGCCTGGAGGGTAGGGCACATGTTACAGATGCACTCTCTGAATGATATTACTACTTGAAAACAGGTAGAGTCTTACAAACAATGAAAAATAAAAGGCAGCTGTTGCAAGACAAAAGCGACGCTTGGTAGGTGGCAAATCATTTATAAGCAGAAAACTCCAAATCCAGAAAAATACGGACAGTATTCATCCAAGATAAAACAGTGCAAGCAAACACAGCAGTATTAAGCGCTTTCGTCTGGTAGATGACTTCCTCAGAATACAAAATACTGAAATTAGCACCTGTTTAAATACATTGTTTACCCAATCACAAATAAGCTGACATCATTTCCCTCATTAACAAGGCTACAAATACTTAATGCAAGCCAAATATAAAACAATAATACATATAAAAAGTTAATATTACTATATATATTATATATACTATATATTACTATATATTAGTACTTGACATATGTACCAGAGGCACATGCTTCACTTTGACTGTTATGGGTACCCTCACCCTGGCCATGCTGTGACACAAGAGCTGAAATTGCTCCCTCACTGATATATACAGCTTGGTGTCCCCCAATCTCTTCACAATCCCCAGTATGACTCATGGGCAAGATGTAGCAGCTGCAGCTTGCTACACATGCAGCAATATGTTCAGCTACCTGCTACAGACCTACCATACCTCCCAAACACGTAGAACAGGGCATCCACACAACACCTATACATAGAGGGTTGGGGGGAATGTTTAGGTGACAAGGACATGTGTCACAGTCTCCCCCTACACCCCTACAAACATATATACATAGCTGATAGACCAGCATCAACTGCAGCAGAATGCACAGTCAGATAAAATGATGCATGGCAAGTTGCTGCCTATGGTAAAGAGGTCTATGACTGTCTTCATGAAGACAGACTGCGATTTCCAAGGAAAAATACCATTGGATTTCTGCTCACAAAGGAGTGCACCAGGTATACCAGGTATATCATAGATTTAACCATGTAATGTAATGCAAATGGGGGGATGCAGTCATGGTAAAAGGATTTTCAACAGTAGGTCTCAACAACATATCTTGGAATGACATGTTAGCCTGCTGTCCAGCACCTACAGTTTTGCCTTTTGGCTCTGTCTTCAGTGACATAGATCACAGCTCTGACCCTGTGTCTCTCCAGCAATGGTTAGCCCATGTAGAAATGCTACTAGATTGTATGTTGTACAATAGTGACAGTAACTACTGGTGGATATAGCTGGCATATCACATCATGTAGTGTGATGAGCCCCTTTCAGTCTATGAATGTCATAGAGGGTTACTTCAAAGACTGTCCAGGTGTCCCTGACTGTTCCTGATGTACTCTGGCTAGCTCACTGTGTACTCCACACCTGTATCTCATTGCCTGACAGCCATGGCTAGCATACCTGGTGACCCCCTGCAGCAGAACAACAGGTTATAGGCAACAGTAGTTGGGGACACAGGCTCTGCCTCAGCAACAGTGTGTACATATTGACCATACAATGTCAGGGAATGAATACAGTACCAATATTGATGTACCATTGCTGTATTCTGGGGTGTTTGGGATGTCAGAAACACATTACCCAACACTCTGGGAATACCCATTAAATATTGTCCAGCTGGTTTCCAGACATCCACTTTTGTCTGGCATGGGGTCCACATATATTAGGCACATAGGTTCATAGGTTGATACTAGGGTATCTGCCCTAGGGCATTTATAAGCCTAGCCATAGTATGTTTGGCTTTCGCCACCCTTTTAGATTAGTTGACTGTGCCTTTGTATAGTAGGTCACAGAAGATAGCCCTTTTAAGGTTTGTTTACAGTATCTCTGTCAAGCAGAGACACAGAAGAGATCCCAGGGGTAAACTTACGATCTCCCATCCATTCATCAAGATTTCTCTTGAAGAGGGTCAGTGAGGGGCTCTGCCTGACATGGATTGGGATTTTGTTCCAGAGTGAGGGGAGCCTCTGGGATATGAATCTGTCCCTCCAGCATGTCCTATTTATTTCTGTGCTGAGGTTCAGGTCCCTGGAGCATGTAGCTCTAAGGGATTTAGATTTCCTGAGGTGAAGCATGTCCATTAATTCTGGGTTGGACATGGCTTTATACGTCAGACACAGATCGCCTCTTAGTAGGCAGTAAGCAACTGAGTAGAGCTGGAGTTTCTTTAGCCGAACTGCATAGGGCATCTGTTTGAGCCCCTTGATCCTCTTGGTGAGATACTTTTGGGGTCTTTCCAGTTGCTGAAGGTGTCGGGTAAGGTACATCCCAAATGGGGCATCGTACTCAATTATGGGCCTGATAAGTGATGAGTAGAGGGACACAATGACCTCTCTTGATCTAGATGTGAACTCTTTCATGATAAGGTGGGCTATATAGAAGGTCTTTCTAACCACTTTGACAACGTGATTGTCAAAGGAGAGATTGCTATCTACTTGGGTCCCCAAGTCCCTAATTACTTCTTCCGTACTTAATGGATTACCACCTATGTGGTAATTTGTGGGCACTTTGT
This sequence comes from Protopterus annectens, assembly GCF_019279795.1. Classification (NCBI taxonomy): domain Eukaryota; kingdom Metazoa; phylum Chordata; order Ceratodontiformes; family Protopteridae; genus Protopterus; species Protopterus annectens. The sequence continues at coordinate 437,639,796 of NC_056733.1, forward strand.
TTTTTCCAAAGGGGATGACTATGCACTTTTTGGCATTTAGCTTTAGGCCATGGTTCTGGAACCAGTTATCCATCTCTGTAAGACCCTTTTGGAGGATGCTTGTGTCAGTCAGAGAGTCGATTATAGCACCCAGTTTGCAGTCATCTGCAAACTTGGTCAGCCATAGTCCACCCATGTTAGCCTGTACCTCGGAGAAATATATACCAAACAAGAGAGGTCCCAGGACTGAGCCTTGTGGGACACCACTTGTAACTGGTTTAGAGTCTGACATGGCACCTGCTATTCTGACCATGTGGGTTCTATCCCTGAGCCAGTTTTCAACCCATCTTGTGACATAGGGGTTGATATTTAAGTTGGTGAGCTTATTTATGATGCTCGAGTGGGGTATTGTGTCAAAGGCCTTTGTGAGGTCCAGGTAGGCTGTGTGGACTACCTTCCCTTCATCTATGGCTTTGGTAACTGTTTCAAAGAAGTTGGCCAGGTTCAAGAGGCAAGATCTGCCCTTAACAAAGCCGAATTGGGTAGGATCCAGTGTCTTGAGGTTCCCAATGTCTTTGTTTATGATTTCCATGATGATACGTTCCATAGCTTGCAGACCAGGCTAGTCAGGCTTATAGGGCGATAGTTTCAGGGGTCTGTTGTGGCACCACCTTTGTGGAGTGGGACCACTGTTGCTGTATGCCATTCCTTGGGAACATATCCTGTAGTAAGGCTGAGATTGAACAGAGACTTTATATGAGGGTTTAGTTCTTCTTGGAGCTCGTGTAAGACACAGCCCGGGACACTGTCTAGTCTCATTGATGCTGTGTTTTTAGCTTTGGACAGGGCAGCTCTCACCTGTGCATCTGTGATCTCAGGAAGGCTACACTCTGTTGGGATAGACATTTGCTCTTTTGGGGGGAAGGGGGGGAGAAGTATGCACTGAACCTTTCTGCCAGGATGTTGGCAATGTCTGTGGGTTCAGTTAATTTTTTTGTAATTTTGCACTAACTCAGAGCATATCTGGGAGTTGCCTCCCAGGTTTCTGACATAACTAAAGAAGGCCTTGTGATTATCTTTAGTGTCTTGTGCAATTTTTCTTTCAAAGCTGGCCTTAGAAGATTTTATGAGGGATCGTAGGTTTTTGCTAGTACTGATCAGTGACGCCTTCCCTTCTTGGGATTTTGCTCTGTCATGTAGTAGCTCTCTCCTTCTGTTCTATAGCTTATTTATGGCCGGGATCCAGCAGACAGGTCTCCTGCCTTTGGAGGAGTGAGTCTTGGTTTTATTTTGGATAGTATGCTCCATGCATTCCTGTAGGTGTCCATAGAAAGCTTTTGCAAAGGATTCTGCATTTTGCCCATATTGTCCACTGGCCCAGGGGCTTTGAAGGATTCCACCTCAGTTTTGAGAAGTGTGAAATTTGCTTTTGAGAATTTCTTCACCGTGGTTTCCTTGGCGGGGGGGTGGGGACGGAATATGGATGTCCAGTGAGATTTGTTTATGGTCTGATCTTACCAATGAGGGGTATACCTCTGGTGTGGAACATAGAGACCCCATGTTGGTGATGACCAGATCCAGTATGCTTTCCCCTCTTGTGGGAGTGGTGACCAGTTGTTCCATAGTATTTGAGTTTATAAATTCTAGGAACCATTGGGCTAGGGTGTTTGGGCTTGAGTATCTTTCCCAATCGATGTTTGGGTAGTTGAAGTCACCCAATATAATAGTGTTTGTAGAGACCTTCATATTCTCCAGTGTTCTCAGGAAAGCCGAGTGAGGTTCCTGTGTTTGGGAGGGTGGTCTGTAGCAGGCTACAAACTGAAAGGCAGTTTTGCCCACTGTTAGTTGCACATGGATGGTCTCCAAAGCTTCGTGCAGTGCCACTAGCCTGGAGGTGTGGGTATCTTTGATAAATATGGATACTCCCCCTCCTTTTGTAGTTCGGTCCGAGTTTTGGGGCCGGAAAGCATAGTATGAAGTATAGCCTGGTAGTGTTGGGTGCTCTCGGGAGCCTTGAACCAGATTTCTGTTACTGCACAGATATCGATATTCTCCATACTGAGGAGAGTCTCGAGTGCGTGCATCTTGAGGTTTAGACTTCTGGCGTTGGGCAGCATTACCCTTAGTTTTTTTTTTCTTTGTGTTGTCTATGGGGGTGGGTTTGTCTTTTGATCCTTGCCTAAAAAAGGCACTATGGGGGAGGCAAGAGCCTTAGCCAGTATTTGAAAACCCAGGGGTGACAGGTGCAAGCCGTGCCTAGCGAAGCAATGTGGCTTGTTGAGCATGTCATCCCAGGCTGACAGACACTGGATCCCCTTTGAATGACACCAATACTTTAGCCAATTGTTAAAATTGATCATTTTGTCTTTATACTGTGGCATCATTCTTGGTGAGGGTAAGATGCTACTCAAGTTCAGTGTCATACCGGCCTGGGCTACATGATCAAAGAGCTCCTGTACGTCTTTTTTCATGTAGTCCAGGGAGGAACGTCTCAGGTCATTCACACCAGCATGGTCAATGACGGAGTCATACTTGCACTTGCTTTGGAGTGACCCAAGTGCTTGTGTTATGTGGCAGATCCTGGCACCTGACAGGCAGCTTACAGTGACCTTCTCCTTGTTCAGCCTGGTGAGTGGGACGTCAGTGTGTCTGACAATAGAGTCACCTATTACAAGTGTATTTGGTGTGTTGTTTATCCTTAAGGGCTGTGACTGTGTGGCACACTGACTTTGTGAGCTATGTGCTATGTGGATATTGTTTCATGGTAGGTGTTGCTTGGATGTCTGCTTTGGAGGTCTCTGCTGCTTAGGCAGATTTTTATTTAGAGCCTCCGAGTATGTTTTTGTGTGTTTATGTGTTTGGTTTGCTGATGTGATAGGTCTATGTGAGACTGGATTTGTGGTGTGTGTGGTTACCTTCTCCTCCTGACAGGCTGTGCCAGTACTGGGTTGAGAGAGCTTAGCCTCCAGTTTGGCTATATAGTTGCATCTCTCACATATATTTGAGCTTGTTGGGAGGAGGAGAGGGTGGTCTGTATACATAAGGCAGTTGCAACATTGCCTCAAGATTCCCAGATTCACCAGCTGGACTGGAGAGTAAACTTGAAACTGATCTTTGGACATGCCTGAGTAATATAGGGAACTACTTATTGACTGATCAGAAAGAACCAATAGGGAGCAAGTGCTTTGAAGCAGTATAAGAAGATGTAGTGCTTTAGTTTGTGTTTACCTATGAAATTACTTATACGAGCAAGTGCAGGGCTTTAGAATGAGAATAGAGTGCTTAATTTGAGATTTAGAGCAGTTCTAAGGGAAAAAGTGAAGAGTAGACTTTGTGGAGCTGGGAATAGTTTAAGCTTGTTTAAGCGACGCTGCCCGACGCTGCTCTGTGCGCAAGACCGCTCTAAAAGAGGGTTGCAGGGTTTTAAGAGATAGAGATCAAGCAGTTTAGAATTGACCCAAAATGGCCAATAAAACTACAGCTTCTAGGCAGTAACCACTCCTACAGGGACAGGCAGGCTGTTCAGTGTTAACCACTGCCACTGGTGAACACAGAGACTTCCCTTTAGTCCAAGCAAACACTGGCCTCCAAGAAACTTACAAACATTTCAGAACAGCAGATCTGTAACTGAACTTTCTTAAATTTCAGAAAGTGGGAAAAAAGCAAGATCATGTACACATTCTGCAAACATCTGGATACTGCAGATGTCAGACACCTATGAGGAGGAAACCCTATGCCACATATGCACTGCTCTCAGTTATTGTGTAGCACAGATGTTGCTGGAATGTCCACATGCACTTGTACTACCACTCACGTATTTGTCGGATGTTGGTTGTATGACACCGTACTGTAACATTTCCCATAGGAGACACACTGCCGTTGATGGCAGTGATGGATGTGAACACATAACAACACTGTCTATCACAGCATACAGGCCATAACTGCTATACCTAGGACTATACAAGGTTACTACGCTATGGGCCGTGAGTCCCCATAATCCTAGCCCAGATGTTAGGTCATGTGTATGCAAGGCAGTACTCGATGCCCCAGTCCAGTAGGGACACAGGTAGTATCCCAAGGGTGGATGTGCAGTTAACCATCCAGTTATCCAGGTTCTGCCTGCAAAGGTGTAAATAGCTACCCTTCCTGATGTAGACAGGGTGATCATTCCACAGCAGAGTGAGAGTGTGGGACACACATCTGAGCTGCCAAGAAGACCAGATGATGTCACACACCACCAGGTTGATGGAGTGTGTCTGTTTTAACAGAGTGGAGCTCGAGTTGCACTTGTGCATCGGCCCCAACAATGTGGAGGCCATGATTGCCTTGCATGCCAGACAGATGTCACACCTGAGGAGTATGTATGAAACTGGCTACAGGGTTGGGTTTGTAGCCTATCAGTGTATGGTAGATGTTTGAGGCCCTGGTACTCCCTGGTGGGGAACCTCTGTGATTTCCCCAGCTGCTGCATGTGCTGTGTGAGTTGAATGATGAATGAGGCATTTTACACAATAATGGGCCTTATTGTGAGGAATACAGGGATGTTAAGACCCCATGTCCCTGGATGACATATCCATAGGTATGAGGTGGGCCATGTAGAAGGTTTACCATAGAACAGAAGCAACATGCTGGTGAAATGTCATGTTGCCATCGTCCTGTGTGCACAGATCACACATGACTGATCGCGTGCCTAGGATGTTGTCAGTACTGTTATAATATGTGGGGGTGTCACCCTCCCCAAAGGGGTTGACACTGCATATCCTGGTATGCAGCCTGAGGCCATGTTTCTGGCACCAGTCATGTAGATGCATGAGACCCTCCTAGGCAGATGTCCACATCACTAGGGAATCCAGTGACAGCATACACCATGCAGTCATCTGCAGACATGGCCTGCCATAGACCGATGGCTGTGTCCTGCACTACAGACGTGTACATCACCCTTAACAGAGACCCAAACACAGCACACCAGGTTATATCGCTAGGTATGGGTCAACAGCTTGGTATGAATTCCCCTATGTGTTTTACGTGAGTCATGCCAGTGCACCAGTGTGCTACCCCTATGGTAACATATGGTGGAATACATACTTGGGAGTGTATATCTATTATGGCCAAGTGGATTATACTGTCAAAGACTTTCTCCAGGTCAAGGTAGGCAGTGTGCACTGTTGACCTCATCCATGGCTTTGCTGACTGAGGCAAAGAGATCAACCTAGTGTAACAGACATACTCTCTTCCTTGACAAAGCCTACCTGTGCATGATGGAGCCTGTGGAGGTTGTCAATGTCCTTGTTAATTAGCTGCACTATAAACTATGCTATGGCCTTGCAGAACAGCCGAGTTAGGCTGATGGGTGTATAATGTTACATATTGGTGGACACACCACATTAGTGTAAAGGGGTGACAGTGGTTGTCCTTCATACAGTTGGGACAAAGGTGGTAGTCAGGCCTCCATTGAATACATTGGCTTATGTTGTTGCAAAGTTATCCTTGGGGTCATGTAGGATGCATCCTGTCATGTCATGACTTTCACATGGTAGTGGTGACCTGTTCCCTACATATAGGAGGAGGGGGCAGGTACTTTGCACATCCTGATGTACTGATGGGAGGGACAGGGGATGAAGCCTACACTGACTCTGTCAGGCATTACATATGCTATACCTACAGCACATTTATAGCTGGTGTCCCTTACCACCATAAGTGAGCAGATGCAGGTGCTTCCTGTGATGTTGCAGACATATGTGCAGAACACTAGATGATTGTCTGTAGTTGATGTCAACAATGTGGGCTCTGGGTTTGCTGTTCAGCTTCCCAGGAGTGATCCCATTCACATATTCACACTACTGAGACATTGCTTGTAAATGGGCACCTGCCAATAGTTTGTCCCAGACAGTGGTATGTTATCCCTGTTACAGACTCTTATGTATTGCAGATAATCACTAGATAGGTGTACATACCCTTGCAGAGGATGATGTAGTCTTGTTGGGTATACCTGACTGCATGCATCTATACAAATGCACATCTAACATGTGTGTGCATGTGTGGATATTGGTGGCAGTCATACATAGGGGTTTGGGGCTGTAAAACTATCTATACCACCCCCCAGGAGGCTGTATTCCATGTTGGAAGTGTATGTATGTGTGACCCTAGCTAGATGGGTATTGTGGGAGATGGTGACTGCAAACATGACTGCCTGATGCTTGCTTTGCCATGGAGGATGACACTGTAGGGATTCTACAGTGATAACCTGTGTTAAGTAATCTCAACACACCTTCAACTCATGTGGAGGAAGCCTCTAGGTGCATCAAGGTGTTTTTAATTCCATTGTTGATGGCTCTCTGACCATGTGTGTTCTGGCATGGGTACACCCTGCAATGTACGTTGGGCCATTCAAGTGCCCCTGATACAGGGTACAGACCCAAAATCAGAATACACTTGTTGAGGTTCACATAGGCAGGATGGGCTTCCTGGTCACATGTGGTGACCAGTAACTAGCTATGATTTGAATAGGTGTGTTGGCAATGGTGAACTGCCACTGCACTGTCCCCTGTGCATATTACTGCCTGTACAGCATGAATGTGTGTATTTGTCTCATATATACTGCAATCACATGTCCCACGCCATTTCCCCTCACACTTTGGGATATGACTGTATGATAGGATGGTAAACCAGGTAAGGCTGGGGTGCTGCCTGCAGCCTTGAACCATGTGTATGTGACTGCACATATGTCATCATTTCCCAGGGTTAGGAATGCTTGCATTGAGAGCAGAGTCATGTGTAGACACCTGGGTTAAGCAGCATGCCCTTCAATGTGTGCAGCACTGACAGTTGTATGTTGGTAGTGATAACCTCACCACGTTTCCTAATAAAGTCACTATGGGGGTTATGAGAACCATTGACAGCTGCCTGAAGGCCAGTTGAGACAGATGGAGGCCATCTGTTGCAGAGCATTGTGGTCTGTTGACCGTAGCATCCCAGGCTCACAGGTGCTGGAACCCACTGAAATATCACAGGATAAAAGGACACAAGTTAAGGTCAATCTTGTCCTGAATATATTGCAGCATCAGTCTGGGTGACAGTGGAATGCTGCATAAGGCTAGGGACATACCTGCCTGGGACACATAATCAGTGTGCTCTCTCATGTCTTACTGCATATAGTCCAGGGATGTAGATCTGAGATCATGCATACCAACATGGACGGTGACAGACTCATGACAGTACCTGCTGGTGAGAGACAGCAGTGCATATGCAATATGGCTGAGTCTGTCACCTGACAAACAAATAACTGTGACCATCCACATATACAGCCAGGTGAGAGGCACATCACCATGTCTCACAGTGTAGTCTCCTATGTGTAAGATGTTTGACATGTGCTGATGCCTGCATTTTTGTGTGACACAGGTGTGTGGCCATGTGTGGTATGTGCCGTGTATGGCTGTGGCATTCACATCTGGCTTTGCCTCAGAGGTCTCCTTTGTTTGTGGATGTGCGTGTTGAAGTCCACTGCATATGTGTGTGTTGTGTAGGTGTGGGTGGTGTGTGAGATTTACTGGTTGTGTTAACAACCTGTTTGGGGACAGATATGTGGCCTTGACAGAGAGAGAGCATGGACTGCAGGTTCCTACTGTCATTGCATCTCTTGCACAGTGTGTTCCTTGGTGGTGTTTGTAGACGGTTGTCCATCAGTGTACATGAGGCAGGTGCTACAATGTGCCAGGACACCCATGACAACCACACTGGCAGGGGAAACTGTAGGACATTGTCCAGCCATATAGTCCAGAATTTGAAGGAGGACGGCCCAGAGACCTGATGGGTGGGCCTAAAACCCAGGTGCTTACTACAACAGTACAAGGTTGACACCACAGCTTACCATGTAGACAGGCTATGAACAAGCAGTAATAGATGCAACAGATAAATTCATTTGAACACCTCATAGCACATGCAGCAAGTAGCATGAAACATCAGGATCAGGGGGCAATGCTTGGTGTATTGGCAGTATGTTGCTGATAGCCACATACATACTGTGGTGATAGATGGTGAGGTATGATGTGGGAATTAGCGGTGGATAGTGGTGGCAATTGTGGATGTGCAGGGTGTGTACATTGTGGTGAGCAATGTATGTGGTCCTGTGATGTGTTCCTCACTTCATGTCTCTTAGGTGGGATGTATAGACAGTGCAATCCACCTTTCTCAGAAGCTAAGACCGCTGCCATCATTGATGCCCTGAGACTCCATCAATGGGTGCTGTTGACAAGGACTCACCATACCCAGCATGAATGCACTGCATTGTGATCAGACCTCGTATCAATGGTGAATGACGTGAGCCACCAGGACAGCAGCTATGAGCAGGTCTGACTCGGTGCTACAGATATAATACATCATGCACAGCAAAGGGCTGCAGCTATGGCCAGTGACCATGCTGGCACCAGTGGAGGGCCTACTAAATAACTCCCACTCTCAGCCACAGAGCAGTTTCTGGCAAACCTGGGTTCAGAAACCAGTTCACACGAAACTATCACAACATATGTTGTAGAGGTGGGTGGCACAGATTCCTCAGCCGAGGAACATCCAGGTAAGCCTCCAGTTGTCATCACGTTAATACTGTAGTATTCATAGTGGCAGCCTCTGCATACCTATACACATATGTCAGGTCAATCTGCAATTGTGGGTGGGGTTTTGTAATGCACACGTGTACACATATTGTGAATGTCAGCAATTTGGGTAGTATCACAGTTTGCACTGTACATGTTGATAAATGCGCATATTATCCTCTACGAATGCCACATGTGTGTCTGCTGACAAGACCTCTCCCCCACAAATCCGTTGGTGCCACTGGTGTGGCTGGGGACCATCATCCTGTAGCCAATGAGTGTGGAACTGTCTTATTATGGCTCATCTATACCCTAGGCATGTGAAGGGTTGCCAGTTTGCCATGGACACTACTGTTAAGCTTAGCCATATTGCAATACATGCATGTTCATTTGTGGTAACATTTACTGCAATGCATCACATTGGTAATCACAGTAGCATATTTGCAGTAGCTGTAATTTATTAGCATGTATTTTTGTAAAGGTGTAGCCAGTCTACTATACAAGGGTGCATTACTATTGTGCAAATGGGTGCACTGTGTTTTAGGTGAGGGTCCATCACACAGCCTGACTTGCCACATATCTCACAGGTGTATAGTACTAGCAACATTAACTGGACTTAGCTGCACTGCATTTTGTTGAGGACCTGTACAGACTGTGTCTGTTGTGGTCTGATTGTGCTTTGTGTATGACATCAGTTAGAAGGTATGGTCTTTATAATGCCTTTGTGGCACCTCACCCATATGTGTGTGTGTGTGTGTGTGTGTGTGTGTGTGTGTGTGTGTGTGTGTGCGTGTGTGCGTGTGTGCGTGTGTGCGTGTGTGTGTTTGTTTGTGGGATTAGCAGACATTGTAATGAAGTATTTAATTAATGTAGTCATGTTGTCTACCCCTCACAGGTGACCATGCGGTTGGAGTGTGTCCCTCTTACAACCTGATGTCAGTGTCTCATCAGACTCTGACAATGATGATGGTGGCTATTGTGAGGCACAGGTGGGGTTGTTGGGGGCTGAATGTGTCTCATTGGTTGACATCCCACTTCCATCCCCCAATGTCCCTGCACACAGTCAGTATGCTCACATATACCCAGTCCCCAGCAGCCATAGATATTATGCAGAAGGTGGTGGCATTGAACAGGGGTGTGTGAACACTATGGCACCTGTGACTGTAGATACTAACCATAGCTAGAGAGGTTTCAAGGTCCCACACAGGCAGATTAATAGGGGTGCTTGACGGAGGACTGCTGCCCATCCAGCACATGTGAGTGGTGTCACAGCACGTGTCACCCGACGCATGTGTTGGTCCATCATGGAGGCACAGGCATGTTGTGAACGGTACACTAGATGGATGCCCAAGGTCATAGATGCCACACTGTCTGGCATGCATGAATCCCTCCATGGCATTGGTGATGCCTTAAACCATTCCACTGATGTAGTGGATAGATGGTGGGGTGAATCATTGTCAGTCCTTAACAGTGCAATATCTGTACTGGAACATATGTTGGGAGTAGGGCATCAGACACGTGGAGGTAGGTCAGCAACAACATCAGCTGAAAGCTCATGTGGCCATGCACAGTCACACTCCCATAGTGGCAGTACCACCAGCACTACCAAAGGGAGGATGCTGTTCGCACTACAATGTGGCAGGCCAGGGGCATGTGGTCCTGGGCAGTCCCATGAGGGACATAGACCCAGCAGACACCGGTCATTGTCAGCAAGTAGTAGCACATATGGCCCTAGGCATGGTGGTGCCAGTGCCACTCCTGGCAGAACCAGTTCCTGCATTTGTGGCCGGAGATGGTGAACTGTACATTCTGTCATGTGCGGTCCACGGCTGTCCAACATAGCCTCGTGTAGGGCTAGCACATGGCTTAACTGTGTGCATGCATTCACTCAGACAGCACTGTCACACACAGGTCATCAACAGAAACACACAGCTCCTCTCCATGGCCCAGCTGACCAGCACCCCTCCAGACACACACACTTGATGTCAACTGTATGGCACAGCTTAGGCCTTTGGCAACCCCACACCATGCCCTGTGCATGTGATGATACATATGCCACATCCCTGTTATACATACCATCGATGCAGGGACATGCTAATATGTCTGTGATGCACAGGATGAATATAGTATAGTTAATGGCAGTTTCTAGTGTAGTAGTTTTATGACTTGTAAGGTGCTGTCTGCTTGCAATTGTCATGTACATATCAAAGTGTATGTACCTTTGTGCCATGATGCTTTATTGCTGTTAATACTGCTGACTGACTGTTGTCTGACATACCTTATTCTGTTTCTGTTCCAGGTGTCTGTGTGTCTAAGTCAAGGTGACCTGATGCCATTACAGAAGCTCATGATGGTGTAGTGGCAACACAGAGACTTATTCCTTGTCAAGTTACTGCTGTATATGTGCGTGTTTACCTAGGTGTGTATGCATAGAACAATGTATGATGGTTAATGGGGGCAATCAGCGTAATCTTGCATGCATGCCCCTTGACACAGCATGCTACTCTTGATATATGTCCCCTGAATTCCCAAAGGATCACAGGTTCATAGGTCCATAGAAGGTTACTAGAGTACTGGCCTTTGGTCCCTTACAAACCTAGCCATTACTTTATCCCCAACAGAATCAACGGTCAGCACCTGTTGCCCCTGGAATTGATGCACACAGGTTGGATCCCTGGGACAGATTTTTTGTTTTCCATCCACTCATCATGGATGCACTTGGTGAGGGTCTGCATGGTACTCTGTTTGAGATGAATGGGAAGTGCATTACTGAGGCAGGGCAGCCTCTAGGAGACAAACCTGTCTCTCCAGCAGGTTTTGTTGCTGTCACATATGTGATTCAGGCCTGTTGTGCTGGTAATAAACACAGAGTTAGACTCATATATATATATATATATATATATATATATATATATATATATATATATATATATATATATATATATATATGGGACAGCTATTGAAAGGCTGAGTACAACATTGCCATCTATGCATGCCATAGCCCACCTGTGGACAACCTGTCTGATACCAAGTGGGGGCGTACTGATTCAAGGCTGTCTGCATGGAACAGGTTTTGAAGGCCATAGATAACCTTTGTCGGTGTTAACATAGCCTTTCCAGTTGCTGCAGATGTCTGCATAGGTATATACCAGACGAGCCATGATGATAATGCATTGTTGTACTGACTGAGGACTATACGGAATGAATGTCCACCTTTTGTCTGGATGCAGTCCCTTTACCTATGTGGTGAACCACGTCCAAGGCTTTTCTGACCACTATCACCAAATGATGGCTGAATGCAGCAGTGTTATCAACCCAGGTCTATCAATGCAGTTTGTTTGTTTATGGGGTTGCTGTTGATGTGGGAAATAGTGAGGACATGTCCTCACCTTATGGTTTTCTGGCACTGTTTTTTGCATTCATCTTGAGGCCAGGACCTTGGAAACATCCCTTATCCACTGTATGGCCCCACTGCAGTGTGTTAACATCAGTTTGTGGGTGAATGGCAGACAGCACACTACTTACAGTTGCCACAGCCTTAGGTGGTACCTACATATGAGGGTGGTGGCAGTTAGCAATCATGCCTACATACATGTGACATGTGGGTCATCGGGGGTGGCAGCTACTCACAGGGCCTACACATGTCTACATATTGCACACACATAGGCAACAAAGAGTAGGGTTGCCACCTTATCAAATGTAGAATGTGGGACACGTCTTGTAGTATCATGACAGTTGGCAGGACATACCATACTTACAGCAAGTGCAACAGATAGGACTTCCCTTATTTTACCAATATGACAGCTTCTTTGTGTCACATTACCATAGGGTATGCTATTTCTCATAACATTAAGGTGCTTCTGATCTGAAATAACTACTTTATGCAAGTAGTAGACAACTTAAGGAAATGTTTGTTGTCCTGCACTCCGGGGACCTCTGTATTGCTTGAGTCATTGTCACAGGTCACACCTGGCTAAACATGGACTGCAACCTGCAGGGAGGGACAGGTGATGGCCATACCTCTCACCTCTACAGATTTCTGCAGAATGTCCTGATGTTTGCTGCATATTTTGGTTCTGTTTGTCATAACACTGTGGTTTTCTGACAAAGTAGTCTGAAATCATTAAAGACTGACATTACACATTAATGACAGATTTTCCTGTTAGACTTCATACCTTTCAGAAAATGCATACGAATGCACAACCTGTTATGCTATCTACTTTCTATGTTTGTCATGGCAATATTTAAAGATTGACCCTAATATTTGGACTTTGTCCCACTTTTCTGTATGGCTTTATCCAGATGTCTTTCTATAAGGGGTCGAGAGGTATGTTTGTGGCCCTAACACAGTCACACAGCTGAAAGGGGATATACATATGAACATGCACACACACCCACTCATGAACTGCCCTTGTTGATAGTAGAACCCCTACCTGCCTAGTTTTACATACAATAGCACTATACAGATAGTGCATGAACCATGAAGATTATACAGTTTTTGTAGTGTCTGCCACTACTAATCAGGTGGATGACATCTGCAGGTACTGTAAGGATTGCCACTGGAGGATTAGCAGGTCCTTAAAATGGTATAACCATGTCACACACACACTGCTACTGGGGGACATGCATTCCAACACACATGCACAGAGAGTCACCAGTTTTGAAATTAGGACACCTATCTATATAGGTACACTATAGCCCACTGCACGTATTGCATGTGCCACAGTGTTTAGCTGTACTTAGCTGAGTGGAAACAGGTGCCAGTAAGCTCCAATCCACTTTAACAGACAGTGACACATCCCCTTTTGATGTTAGCTATCTGTTATGCCTACACCACCACAGTTCTAGCCCTACTACAGCTAGTACCTATGGACACGGTGGCCCTTTTTGCTATTCAATAACCTTCACTCATTTACATACACCTAATTTTGTATACCCTGGATACAGCACTACACCAGGCCTTATCTCCTTAGCTACCACTATAACCTGCCATTGTATGACTCTGCATGCTCGCCACTAATGCAATAACTTTGCATACCTTTATATTCCATATTTTACACTATTTATTTATTTTTGCAAAATAGTATGCTTGCATGTCACTGTGTGCCGCTTAAATGTGGCATGTGTATTAAAAAAAGTTAAATTTTTAATATATTGCATTACTTTTTCAACTCAATGGCCATAGTTTTGGCCATTTACATGGCTACTGTGATATATACAACCTTTTGTTTCAGCTGTTAGAGCCTCTACTTAAATTTTATAGTGCTGTACACAGTTTGTAACCATGTACATTTTTCCTGCTGACACTGCACCTGCATGGATGCCATTCTGCTTCCTAAATCAGAAATTCACCTCATTTGCATGGTTTTCACCAGCAGATGAGGTGATTTGCATTCCATGGACACCTCTGTGTTTGCATGTTGTCCGCACACTCATTCACTCCCCCAGCCCTGTTTCCTGGATCGCTCGGCAGCCATATTCCATGTTCGCTCCACTACACCATTCCTACATGGAGAATTATTCCATGTAGGGTTTATTTAATTCCCCCCACTGTCCAGTATATATAGCTAGATATAACAATAATTTAACTTTTGTCTTGCTGAAAAAAAACATTTTTATTTGTCTTTTAGCTTCTTTTTTTTTCAGTAGTTTTCCGTGTGTTTTTTTTTCTGCATGCTTCTTCAAAGAAGCACCATTTCAATCCATGCCTTCTATTTGATCTAGGATTTTGTTAGCCTTTAGAAAGGACACTGCTGTTTCCAAGGATTCAAACATTTTGATTCCATCTGGCAGAAAAACTTTAAATCTAGCTGGAAATAACAAATGAGCTTTGATTTGAAACTTTTTCAGTTCTTTCGTCAAGAGAAGAAATTATTTTCTTTTTTTGTATTATTGAGGATGAATAATCAATATCAAGCCTTATGATATGCCCATTAAAATTAATCAGAGAATTTGACCATGCTGTTATCATGATCAGTTCATTGTCTTGACTAGAAAGAAATGTAACAATTATGGACCTTGAATTTGTTTTCTTTGCTGATGAAGGGAGCAGCAAAGATCTGTGAGCCCTCTCAATACAAAAGGACAATGCCTCAGGTAGATTCAATGTCTTAGAAAGTCAAGTGGTAAGGACATTAACTATGTTGTCACCTTCAGTTTTCTTTGGTAATCCACACATCTGAATATTTTTTCTCCTAGACCTATTCTCAAAATCATCTACTTTATTTAGCAGTAAAGTATTTTGTTTTAATAGGAATTCAATATTATGTTCATCCTCTTTTACTTTTCCCTTGATATCATTTAAGGCATCTTCCATAATGGAGATTTGTGCCTTCTGTTATTTCATTATTTTGTGTAACTGACTAAATTGCTAAGAATATTCCTTTTTAAAATTATCCAGTTTATTGTCCATCTTGTCCATTTTCATCAAAAGTTCTGTTAGAATTGACTGTAATTCCTTATTAAATGATATTTATTGTGAGTTGGTTTTGGAAAATCTCATCTTAAGGTAATGAATATATACCTTTTAGCTTATATTATTACAGGAAAAATTTGAAGATTGATATAAAAATAGACAAAATATTTCCGGATGAAAAAAAGAATAAAATTCCACACAAATAATGAGAATAGGAAGATGTAAAATGACTAATTCCTGTCAGAAATATAATTCATGTAGCAGATAAGTGAAAAAGTGCTGTTACCCAGACACCATCCTGGCCACCACCCCCCCCCCCAAATTTCAATTATTGATGTCTACACTGAAAGACCCTAGGTTCAGTATCAGATGGAAGGTGCACTGTGCTACAGATCACCCACCATGCCCCAGGATTCCCACTCCTCTTTTCTTGATGTACTGGAAAATATTAGGGTTCAACTAAACACCCTAATAATGGGTGATTTCAACAACCCCACCATTAACTGGGAAAACTACTCATGTACCAACTCCTTCCCTCAACGCTTTCTGGAATTCATAAACTCCAATGCCCTGGATCAACTTATCCACACCCCCACCAGGGGCAACAATATCCTGGATCTAGTCATTGCCAATATGAGTGACTGGTGTTCCACACCTGAAGTCAATGTTCCATTGGTCCGATCCGACCATAAGCTAATTACCCTAGATATCCACATCCTGCCTCCACCCCCCATTAAAGAAACCATGGTAAAAAATTTCTCCAAAGCCAACTTCATGCTTCTTAAGACAGAAGTGGTGAACTTCATGACACCCATGCAGATGGACAATACAGTTACGACTACTGAATCCTACACAATTGCATTTTATAAGCACTTACATGAGTGCATGGATCGTGCTATCCCAAACAGAACCAAGATGCTATCCTCCAAAAAAAGGAAGTCAATCTGGTGGTTCCCCTACCATAAACAAACTGTACAACAGAAGGAAGAAACTCTTGCAAAAGAGAGTAAAATCCCACGAGTGGAGGAGCTTCCTGGTCAGCCTCAGTAAGAAGCTGCGATCCCCGATAAAATCCTTCAAAGCTAGTTATGAAAACAAAATCGCCACTGATTCTAAAGACAACCACAAAGCATTCTATAGCTATGTCAAGAATCTCAATGGCAACACTCAGATCTGCTCTGAATTACAGCACAATGGCACTAAATATACAGACCCAACTGATATTTCCAACATCCTGGCAGATAAGTTCAGTGCTAACTTTACCCCCCTCTCAACCCCTAAAGAGCCCATCTCTATACTGGAAGAATGCAAAGTTCCTGTAATCACAGCTGCACAGTTAAAAAACACACTCTCCAAAGCCAAGAACACAGCATCCATGGGACCAGACAACATCCCAGGCTGCTTTCTACATGAACTACAGAACAAACTGGCACCTCACCTAAGTACCATGTTCAATCATAGCCTCACCTCAGGCTTTGTGCCTGCTGAATGGCGCACACCAACGCTTATCCCAATCCACAAGGGGGGAGCTTCCACGGACCATGGGAATTACTGCCCCATTAGCCTGACGAGCCTGGTCTGCAAGGCCATGGAACGTATCATTATGGAACTTATAAACAAAGACATTGGTAATCTCCAAACTCTGGATCCCACCCAGTTCGGGTTTGTAAAAGGCAGATCATGTCTCCTAAACCTAATAGACTTCTTTGAAGCAGTTACCAAAGCCGTAGGCAAGGGTAAGGTGGTTCACATAGCCTATCTAGATCTTGCCAAGGCTTTCAACACCACCCCCCACTCTGGAATTATAGATAAACTCACTAAACTAGGTATAAATCCCTATGTCACAAGATGGGTTGCTAACTGGCTCACTGACATAACCCACACTGTGAAAGTATCAGACTCCAAATCCGACTTGAGATGAGTGACAAGTGGATTATCACAGGGTTCAGTCCTGGGTCCTCTCCTGTTTGGTATCTACTTCTCTGAAGTACAGGCTAACACAGAAGGTCTTTATTAACGAAGTTTGCAGATGACTGCAAACTAGGAGCCATAATCGAAACTC
Organism: Protopterus annectens; assembly: GCF_019279795.1. Taxonomy (NCBI): domain Eukaryota; kingdom Metazoa; phylum Chordata; order Ceratodontiformes; family Protopteridae; genus Protopterus; species Protopterus annectens. The sequence continues at coordinate 437,656,840 of NC_056733.1, forward strand.
CTAATGATGTGGACATCCTACAAAAGGGCCTCACTGAGACAGATGCCTGGTGTCAAAGCCATGGCCTCAAGCTCAATGCCAAAGAGTGCATTGTCATCCCCTTTTGTAAAAACTCGGTACCCATGAGCTACAACATAGGCGGTAGTATACTTAACACCAAAAGTGTGATAAGAGACCTTGGGACACAGGTGGACAGCAGTCTCTTCTTTGATAATCACATCACCACAGTAGTCAGGAAATCCTTCTACATGGCACACCTCATCACAAAAGGTTTCTCATCCAGAAAAAAAGAGGTCATTGTTCCCCACTACTCATCACTCATTAGACCCATTCTAGAGTACAATGCCCATTTTGGTATGCACCTCACAAGACATCTACAATAACAGGAAAGGCCGCAGAAATACCTCACAAAAAAGATTACCGGCCTCAAATAGATGCCCTATGCAGACCGTCTCAAAAAACTCCAGCTTTATTCCGTCGCATATCGCCTACTCAGAGGTGATCTCTGCCTAACATACAAAGCTATGTCAAACCCAGAGCTGTTGGACATGCTCCACTTAAATAAATCCCAATCCTCCAAGCAACACGCTCTAGGGACCTAAACCTTGTCACCACATTAAACAGAACATGCCGGAGGGATAGATTCCTGTCCCAGAGACTTCCCATACTCTGAAATAAACTACCTATCTATATCAAACAAAGCTCCTCATTAATACTCTTCAAGAAAAATCTTGATGATTGGATGGGAAATAGGAAATTCACCTCGGGGATAACCTCTGTGGCTCTGCTCGACAGTGGCAAAGGAAAATAATATTCTTGGGTGGCAAAGACCAGGGTACCTTTTTGGCTGGGCTTGTATAGGCCCCAGGGCCGATAGCCTAGTACTTACCTATGAACCTATGGAGCAAGTGATAATAACCTTGATTTGTCACTGGTCAGTGTACAGCTTATCTGAGTGTGGCAGGAGTAGGTATTACCCAAGGCAGGACATTCACTATATACCCTTAATGCCAAACATGCTTAGTATACTGGTATTATCGATGGAATACAATCTTCATATTGCTGGGTGCATGTTTCATCAAATAAGGCTGGTAATGGTGTGGGAGTTAGAACCAGTAGTCCCTGTCCACCACTTACTAACTGGTGGCAGCAAGTGAGAGTATATCACCTGTTTATCACATGATAATTACAAAGTTAAGTACAATGCAACCTTTTTCAGTTATGTCTTGATTAACTATAGCTTTATTACTCATTTGTTATGCATTTTTTTTAAAAGCGCAGAAGCATTTTCCAAGATTATTATAGTGTTTCTCATATGCCCTATAGTACAAAGAATATATGCTGGACTTCAGCTTTTAGCAAAATTGCTTGACAAAATAAAGTATGTTTCAGTGCACTCTGTAAAGATCAATAAAAAAGTCACATAGACTGTTTCATTACATTTTGAGAATATCAGCATGCCATAGCTGATACTTACTGCATGAAGGCATCAGTCACTTACCTTTCCATCCATCCATCCTCAACCCCTTTTCTTTTTTTTGCACATCAGTCACTTATTTCTACTAATTATTACTGTTTTACTAATAATTAATAGATTCTGTGTATACATACACATGCACGTACAGGTTCATAAGTAAGTACAAGACTAGCTGCCCTTGCAGGCCATTTTATGTCTAGCCAATTTTCCTTTTGTGCCTGAAATAACTTATCCTTTCAGTTATTGATTGGCCTTACCCATCCCATGATTGATAAATATATATATATATATATATATATATATATATATATATATATACCAGAATAACTGGGATCATATCATAGATAATTTGAGGAGACACATGGGATAAAGTATTTAGGAGCAGCCTCTGTCTGTTAGTAGTGCATGGGGCAGTCCTGTGGTACATTTTCTGTTTATCAATGATAGAGCTAAGTTGTTCTTGAATATGGAACGGAATGAACTTTTATGTGGATGGGGAGTCACTTCCACAGAAGTGGTATCCTCTTTGAGATATACCTGCCCCTCCAAACCATTCTGTTAATGTTACAGAAGAAGTTTCCCCCTAGACCAATTATTTCTGATGCCATTTGACTTGCTGATGTGCAGTAAATCCATCAGAAATGGAAAGATGCCTTGTATGCAAGTCACAGCTCACCTGTTAGCAGTCTGTAGGATATTGAATATAGTAACAGGGCTTTACATCAGTCCATGTAGACCATGTTGCTTAGGTCTTGCATCCTATTACTAAGGTATCTCTGTGGACATTCCAATTATTTATATATATATATATATATATATATATATATATATATATATATATACGCACACACACACACACACACACACACACACACACACACACACACACACACACACACACACACACACACACACACACACACACCAAAGACGGCAGTATATTGAATGAGCAGCCTAATGAGTATTGACCAAAGGAGGGCAATGATATCCTTAGATCTAGGCACTATCTTTTTGTTTATAAGCTGGACCATATAGAAGTGCTTTCTTTCAACAATAGGCGCATGCTGGTCAAAAGTTAGAGCACTATCCAAATAAGTTCCCAAATCCCAAACAACTTTTTCATCTCTTAGGGGCATATTGTCAATGTGGTAGTTACCTGAGGTAGATGGCCTCCTAAAGAATAAAATAATGCATTTTCTGGCATTTAGTTTCAATCCATAATGTTGGCACTAGTTTTTTATTTCAGACAAACTTTCTTGTAGGATGGTTAAATCATTTGGGAATATAATGACTGATCTTAGCTTGCGGTCAACTGCAAACTTAGTTAGCCAGAGCTCTTTGATACTGGCTTTTACTTCAGAAAAGCAGATATCAGACAGCAGAGGTGCCAGCACAAAACCTTTGGGGGCACTACTGTTGACTGGTCTCTTTGTGGAGGTTATCTTCTCCTATATTGATTATCTGCATCCTGTGAACCAGTTAGCTATCCCATGAGTGACACAGGAGTTTATTCTCAGTTTTTTACTACACCTGAATGGAGAATTGTGTCAAGAACTTTTAACAGCTTGAGGTATTTGGTGTGTACTGGTTTACCATCATCCATTGCTTTGATGACCTTTTAAAAAAAATCCATCAGGTTGAGTAAGCATGGCCTGCCCTTGACGAATGCAAACTGAGACAGGGTCAGTGTTTAGAGGTTCCTTTTGTCCTGATTGATTAAGTCCATGATAAGTCTTTCCATGGCTTTGCATATGAGGTTGGTCAGACTTATTGGTCAGCAATTGCATGAGTCTGTGGAAGATCCTTAATTGTGCTGGGGAATGATTGTAACTGTTCTCCATTTTCTTGGTACAAAACCTGTATGGGGACAGGGACTGAACAGTGCTGTTAGGGTTGTGGATAAATCATGCTTCTTGCTATTTAAGATGCATGCAAGTATATAGTCAGGACCCATCAATGCAGTATTTTTAGGTTTTGATAGCACGTTTAGGACCTGGTCTTGTGTGATAGCTGGAGGAAAGCCTGTTTCAGGTATGTCTAGAGGGAGAGACAGATGGGGAAGAGTGGTAAAGGTAGAGCTAAATTTATCTGCCAGTTGGTTTACAATATTATGGTTTCATCATGTGGGGTTTTCTGGGATTTGCCCAGCACTTATTCTTACAGGGTACAGCTGAATCACGGAGTAGATAGTTTGTCTAAAGGAAATTTCTGAATGTATCAAGGATGGAAGGGATCTCTGGTTTCAGTTTTATTTTGAAAGAGACTACTTTATGGTCAGACTTAAAAAGTGATGAAATATGCACGGGATGGTGCAAGATACTCCCATTTTAGTAAGGACAAGATCCAAGATGCTATTCTCCCAAGTATTTATGTTAAGTTTTATGTGTGCATAATTATGGCTACTAGACATACAGTAATTTGAGTGTAGAATCTGACATCTCCAGATCTTAATCGAAAGGACTGTGATAGGGTCTCTGACCATAAATAATATCTTATATATTTAAAAAACAACGGATATCAAGAAATTCACTTCACATGTAGAACAAAGCAAAGCTTGAGTGGTGAATAATAAGACTCATTTAAGACCATGTAGCAATCTGATTTTGATCAGAGTTAACCAAGCATAACTTTCTAGTTCATAAGCTTTACCTGCTCATGAACTACCAATTACAGAGGGAGACAGACAAAAATAAAATGCAGATCTGTTTCACGTTCGAAACATTAATGCACACAGTGCTGCCAGATATGTATTTGTGTTAAATGAAGCCTTAACAGCTGTAATGAACCTGAAAGCAGAACAGAAAAAAGAAGAATGAAAAAAGAAAGCAACTGTAGAAATGTAAAGTGATTTACAGCCTTGTAATCTGTAAACACTTAGCACTATCTGATCAACAGTGAACCAAAGTGAACTGTAGCTTTAATCCAGTAGCTGCATTAAAAGTGGTAATAAGTTTGACACTGGCATACCCACATACAAAAAGCATGTCAATGTGAAGTGGTTTACAGCATTTAAAGCTATATTTGCTTCTCCATGTTGTTCTAATGTTGCCTCTCTTTATGCTCTTTTGGGTGATGTAAACTTAGCGATGTTAGAAGGTGTTTAATAAAACCTAACTGACCACCTTTCTTACATCATGGAGGTTCTTAACATAGTTGCCATTTTCACAGCTAGCTGCCCTTATGGGCCATTTTAATCCTTAGCAATTTCCCTTAAAGTTGAGAATCAAATCCTGTGTCTGTGAAATGAACACCTTAACCATTATCCTGACCCCCAACTTCTTGGAGCATTATTGTAATTTTAAACATCATGTTCTTCCACATATTGACATGTACTCTGGCAGGAATGTCCTTCTTCACTTTTTCCATTTGTCAGCCTCAGTCTCCTGCCTCTTGCTTTTCTTTTCTGTGAATGGTTAGGTATGCTAAAACATCATGAAGTACGTGTGTACATGTATTTGGGGGGATAGGGTGTGGAGCTCTCACTTCATCATAAAATTCACTCTTATTAAAACTTTTGTTAGTCAACAACTAAACAAATTAAATAGTGAATGCAAAAAATAGAAAACCAGAAAATACAAATTGCACAATAAAAGGAAAATATAAACTGTTAGAAAATTATCTCAAAATAAAATGGAGATGCATGGGTTGGAGTAAGAAAACATTACTACATTACTACATATGATCACTGTGATGGATCAGTCAGTAAAATGCCACGTAACCAGTTATCAATATCATCATCTCAAACATCTGCTACTACCAAGCCTGGAAGCTGTAGGTTGAAGAAGGAAAGCCACAAATATAATGCATATCCACAAAACAGGTTGCATTGAACTGCACTATAGCATAGCATTGTAGTTCTCCAGCTGAAACTTTTTCATGCAGTGTAGTTAAATAAATTTTAGTTTTTGATGAGTTGCTGTCCTTTAAAGCTTATTATTGCTGCTTGGCATACCATTCAAGTGTCGACTGATTTATGTATTTTCCATATAGACATTTTGGATGGAGTAGCTGGAATGTTTCAGTAAGTGTAGGACCTTGGTGTATTCAATGATAATGCAGCTTTACTGAAGAAAATGCTGTTAAATACATCACATTTTCTTATGTATGTCTTCAGAACACATTATCAAAAGTAAGGGCTGGATTCACGAAGGCTTGCACGGAGTCAAAGACTAGAGTAAGACTCCATGCAGCCAACATGTCTGCCGAGCGATCCAGGAACAGCCGGCAGGGGCGTGCAAGAGAGCTCCTAAAACGACTCTTACATGGACAGGGTTAGGTTATGCAAATTACCTCATTTGCTGCTGAAAGCTATGCAAATGAGGAAAATTTGCAATCCAGGAAACACTAACCTGTCCGAGTAAGAGTAGTGTTATTTGCAGAAATGTACTCAGTTGTCAACTGAGTACCTTTCTGCAAATAGCAAAACGGAGCCGTGACAGCTCCAAATAAAGGATGCATGCAGTTGAGGAAGCATGCCAATGGCCAAATATACAGCCATTGGCATTATTTTCTGTTGCAAAATTAAAAAAAAAAAAAAAAATTTTTTACCCCGATCTCCGATGTTTAAGCGTAGTGCAGTGCTACGCAAACGTGCTGCACTCTAAAAACCAGAAAACCAAAAAATAAAAGCCACAAATAGGGATTTTATTCAAAACATTAATTTTCCATGCAAGTGAATGGCAGGCTGAAGACAGCATGGCTACTGAGTAGAGGTTGCTAAGGGATGTAACTAAGCATTAGTAGGCAATCCTATGCAAATGAGGATAAGGATAGTGAATCCCAATATTTCCTGCTATGTGAACCATGGCCCTAGAGTGTAAGAGTAGGAAAAGGGGAGTAACAGAGTAGGAGATGGGTGATATCATGAGGGGATATGTATGAAAAAGACTGTAAGCTTATTGGAGCAGAGTGGCATGTGGTTGATGTGAGTTACTCAGGACTAAAAGAGGTGTGTCTACAGTTGTCTAAACTGAAATCAAGAAAATGAAGGTGTACGCCATGGCTATCACTAAAGTTTCTTGCAAAGCTGCTTACACTGTGTGCGCACATGTGCGCTCGTGTGCACGCATGTAAACCCATCTAAGCCTGTGTGCGCGGGTGTGCGCCCATGTAAGCCTGTGTAAGGCCGTCTAAGCTAGTATACATGAATGTGCACCCGTGTAAGCCTGTTTAAGCCTGTGTGCTCCCGTGTGAGCATGTTTGCACTTGTTTGCGCGGCGCTGACCCCTGTGGAAACAGAAATGGGAAAAGGAAGGAAAGGAAGTAGTAGGAAGTTAACCAAGGAAAACTAGCAGAGCTGCCAGGTGAAATCAATCAGAATCAGCCAATTACACAGGCAGTACACTAGCCCAGCCCAGCCCAGCACCTAAAACTCTGCAAACAACATTTCCCCCATGTTTTTCTCAGAAACACTGCAACACTGCAGTCAACAAAGAGAACTGAAAACTTAAAAATCTGAAACTGAGACATAAAAATGTTAGGGGCTGCCATTGCTGTTATAAGGCAACATGTGCAAGATGCTGAGGGTGGTGCCATTGTGAATGCTGCCAAGCAACCCACAGTGAGGAGACGGAGAAGAGTGTACAGACCCAGGGTAACCTACCAGGAGCTACATGAGCTGGAGATAGTGGAGCGCTATAGAGTGGACAGAGAGCTCCTGCTGCAAATTGTTGAGCTGTGCAGGCCATGACTCACACACAGAACCAACAGAGGGGAACCCATCCAAGTGGAAACCAAGGTATGTGTTGGCCTAAGAATACTAGCAACAGGTACCTTCCAGAGACTAACTGGTGATATGATGGGGATTTCACAGGCATCAGCATCAAGGGTACTGCACCAGTTCCTGAATGCCATGTCAGCACATGTCGGTGATCATATATATTTCCCCAATTCCCGTGAGGTATTGGCCAGCAATATGCATCTCTTCCAGCAAATAGTGGAATACCCTGAGGTAGTGGGTGCAATTGACTGCACGCACATACACATCAAAGCACCAGCTGGTGAGCGGGGTCAGGCCTACATCAACTGCAAAGGCTTCCACTCCATCAACTGCCAGGTCGTGTGTGATGCCCAGGGCATAATACTGAATGTGTGTGCTGGCTGCCCTGGAAGCTACCATGATTCCCATATCTGGCATCTGTCGCAGCTGTAGCAAACATTTGCAAATGGGGACATCCCTGACGGTCACCTAGTGGGGGATGCTGGATATGCACTGGAGCCATGGCTGATGACACCCATCAGAAATGCACACACACCTGAACAAGAACTCCATAATGAGGCACACGCACAAACACGAAATGTAATCGAGCGTGTGTTTGGGATGCTCAAGTTACGGTTCCGTTGAATGGACACATCTGGTGGAGCCTTGCAGTACTCACCAACTACATGTACCCAAATTGTCATGGTATGTGCCATGCTACACAATATGATCCTGCAAAAATAGCTGCAGCAGGAAGAGCACGGGGCAGGGCCAAACAGCCCCCCACCATTGCCAAGGCCTGCACAGGCACAGCATGACTCAGAGGAGGAACAGCCTGAGCCTGCCCCAGTAGGCAGAAGGAGGCGTGCCCAGTATGCCTTGTCCTTGGCAAAGAGGCAACACATAGCACATACACTGGCACACTAGGAACCCTGGTAATGATACCTCTCACTGACTCATACATAAAATAAAAGGGATGCCTAACTTAACACTACCTGTTTCCAAACATGTATAGGGAGTGTAGTATGTGCATCTGACATAGGCAGCCATGCAGCACCACCTGAGGCATGATTGTCATGTTTTAAGCAATATAAAGCAGTGCTAATCAGCTTTTACCAATATCTAGTATATGTAAACAAAATTGCTCGTGCAATGTTGGCCAAGGTCGGCCAAAGTTGAGTAAAGTCAGTTAAACATGCTCCTATCTGCTTTACTGTACCTTAAGCAGTCTGGTCTGGCCAGCATCAAAAAAGCAGTGACAAGGCTTGAACCCAGGATACTGTGCACTATAGTCACAGTACTGAACCACTAAGCCATGATAGCATTACAGTGGTACAGACACAGCAGGACAATTGTACACTAATGCAAACACAAAGCAATGCTGTATCATGCCCCTAATGAGGCAATTGGGTAACCTTACCCACATTCCTATGCAGACAGAGAACATCAGGCCAGGCATTGTGATGTGGGTTGTGTAGGCTATGAAGTCGCAAGCTAATATATGTTGCAATGGACCTGTAGTACACTAGTATGCCTCGAGCCAGTACGATAGTGAACAGTACATACTGTAATGGTGTCCTGTACATAGCAGTGCAGGCACAGCAAATGTGTATAAGTGTCAGGTGAAACCCACATCCTATGTACACCCACAGTAACAATCCAGTGTACCCATGGTTAGAAATGTACAAAGAATAGCTGCCCCCCCCCCCTGTATGTAGAAATGTTGATAGATCTATGAAAAGTGTCTCATGGAAGCCCTGCAGGCACAGAATGATCCCTGTTGATCTATGACACAAAGGTGAGCCCTGCTGTAAAAATACACCTTGATTTACCATACACATATGGTATAAATGTGTATACTGTGCGTGCTCACACACTCCAACAAATGCAGTGGATTTCATTCTGCATCACACTGAAAGGTCATACTGGGCATGCTCACACACTTAAACAAACAAAGCAAATGTCAGGCAGGAAGATACTGAAAGGTCATACTGGGCATGCCCGCACACTTAGGCTAAATATGGATGTGATGATAAGGGATCTATGGACAAATGTGTATAGTCATCTCTACGTCCAGAAACACATTCACAAAGTGGTATGAAAATCATGCTATGTGTACACACAAACTGCCAAGGTCTGTGCATGTAGGTCAAAGGAGGTTGCCACTAATCAGCAGTCATCAGACCAGTCAGACACTACCACAACACACTTGCGAGGAATCTGACTAGGCACATTCAGCAACTAGAAAGAACAATGAAGAACCTTAACAAGATGATTACTGGCCTCAAATAGTTGCCCCATGCAACAAGAATGAATGTAACCCAAGCTGTACTCAGTTGCATACTGTCTACGCAGGAGATCTCCGCCCAACAGACAGGTCCATGTCATGGTTACACTCAGATCTGTTCTGAGTTACAGCTCAATGGCACTAAATGTACAGAGCCAACTGATATTGGCAACATCCTGGCAGATAGGATCACTGTTAACTTTACCTCCCTCTCACCCATGAAAGAGCACATGTCTATAATGGAAGACTGCAAAGTTGCAGACATCACAGCTGCACAGGTAAAAAGCACTCTCCGAAGCCAGTATCACAGCAGCCATGGGACTAGATAACTTCCCAGGCTGTGTAGTATCTACTTCCCTGAAGTAAACATTAACATGGAAGTTCTGTGGCTTCTGACATTTCCAGAGGACTGCAAACTAGGAGCCATCATTGTAAACACTAAAGATGTGGACATCCTACAAAAGTGCCTCACTGAGACAGATGGCTGTTGTCCGAGCCATGGGCTGTAGCTCAATGCCAAAAGGTGCATTATCATCACCTTTGTTAAAATCTCTGTAGCCAAGAACTACAACATAGGTGGTAGTATACCTCACACTTTAAGTGTGACAAGAGACCCTGGGTCACGGGTGGACAGTGGATACAACTGTGATAAGCACATTCCCACAGTAGTCAGGAAACCCTCTTATGTGGCACACCTCATCACAAAATGTGTCTCATGCAGAAGAAAAGAGGACATTGTTCCCCTCTACTCACCACTCACTAGAACTATAAAAGAGTACAATGTCAGTGTTGCTATGTACCACACAAGACAACTACAACAACTGGAAAGCCAGCAGCAATACCTCACAAAGAACATTAGTGGCCTGAAATACATGCCATACACAAACCATCGCAAAATGCTCCATCCGTACTCCCTTGCATATCGCCTACTCAGAGGTGTTCACTGCGTAACATCCAAAGCTATGTCAAACATGCAGCTGTTGGATATGATCCACGTAAAACACTCACAATCACCCTGACCTTTGGACCCAAGACCACGAGTGAAATACAAACAGAAGTGGTGTAGCCATTTACCTTATGGATATCCACACCTCCAGGTTACTGCCACAGCATGAGGCCTTTGAGACCATGCAAGTGCAACTAACATTGGGCAAAGCTTCCCATCAGATTGTAGCTTGCTACAGATCATGTACCTTGTCTCAGGAACCTCACTCAGTAGTCTGGAGAACAATGGCAAATATAAAAGTCCTATCAAACACCATTATATGAGGAGATTACAACTACCCAAACAATGCGTGGGTGAAATACTCGTATACAACGTCCTTTGTCCAATGTGATCTAGAGTTAAGAAACTCTAACACCCTGGAACAGCTCATCAGAATGCCCACTAGAGGTGACAACATACTGGACATGATCATCATCAACATGGGGTACCAGTGTTCCACGACAGAGATAAACCCCTCGCTGGTAATATCACATCATTAAGTAATCACACTGGACATCCTCATCCCGCCCCCACACCCAATCAATGAAACCACTGTGAAGACATTTTCAAAAGCAAACTGCACATTTCCCAAGACCAAAGTGGAACGTTCCAAAGTCCTCTTGCTATAGGATAATGGTATACAATCTGCAAAATCATTTACAAGTGCATCCTATGAGCATCTACAGGGATGCATGGATCGAGACATCACAAATAAAACCAAGATGCACCCCTCCAAAAATAAGAAAACAATCTGGCGGTTGATGCCCATAAATAAGCTAGACAACAGAAGGAGGAAACCAACATCTGATTGAGCCAACTTCACTAAAGGAAAGGCATCACTGATCATTATTAGGATGAAACAATGATAACTCATAAAAGAATCCAAGCACAGTTTCTAAAGACAAATTGCCAAGGAATGTAAGAATAACAACCACAAAGCCTTCTGTAGCTATGTCAGACATGTAGGTGTCAACTTCCAAATATGCTGTCAGCTACTGAAAAAAGTAATGACATACACCAAACCAACTTTCATTGCCCACACCCAGGGGGACAAGTGCAGTGTAAACTCCCCCCCATCACCCCCAAAAGGGCCCGTGTCTATCACAGAAGGATGCAGAGACACAGGCGTCATGGACATGCAGGTAAAGACAGCCCTCACTAAAGCTAAGAACATAGGATCAATGTGACTGTAAGTTGTCCCAGGCTGCGTCTTACACTAGGCCCACAAGGAACTACACCCTCACATATATTCACTGACTCTGACTGACTCAAGCGTATCACAGGCTATGTACCCAGAGAATGGCATGCACTAACAGTCAACCAGCTCCACAAAGGGTGTGACAAAACAGAACCTGGAAACCATTGCCCAACATGTGTACTCAGCCTGGTCTACAGAGCTATTGATCAAATCGTCATGGAACCCATACACTGAGACATTGGAGATCTCCAGACACTGGACTCTACACAACTTCGCCTTGTTAAAGGCATAGCCTGGCTTCCAAACCTAGTTGACTTATTTAAAACAGTTACCATGAACATAGATGGAGGTGAAAGTAGTCCACACAGCCCACTGGACCTCACTAAGGGCTTACCACACCATTCCCCACTCCGTCATCATGGACAAGTGTACCAGCTTGAACATGAACAGCTATGTCACAGGATGGGTGGCCAAGTGGCTCACAGATCAAACACACATGTTCAGAGTTGCGGGTGCCATGTCCAACTCTAAGCCAGTCACAAATGGCATCACACAGGTCTTGGTCCTGGGACCCCACTTGTTCAGTTGATACTGCTCAGAGGTACAGGCAAGCATGGCAGGTGTAAGGCTGAACAGATTTGCAGATGACTGGAAACTGTAGTCCATAATTGACTGTACAGCTGACACAGACATCCTCTGGAAGTGTCTTACAGAGACAGATACCAGGTGTCAAAACAATGCCCTCAAGCTGAATGGAAAAGAATGCATAGCCATCCCCTTTGGGTTATACGAAGTGCACACAAAGTACCACATAGGTGGTAATCCAGCATGTATGGAGTAAGTAATTATGGCCCTGGGGACACAGGTAGATAGTAAACCTACCTTTGATGATCACATAGCCGAAGTGTTTAAACAGTCCTTCAATGTAGGCCATCAAATTGGGGGGGGTGGCTTAATGGCTAAGGTGTTTGTCTTACAAATACAAGGTGCAAGGTTTGAGTCTCAGAAGGGATAATTGGTTAGGCTTGCAAGGGCAGTTAGCTTAGTAGTAAACTATGAACCTAATGTCACACACTTTGTATAGTCTGATGATGTCACCATCTTACAAATATACTTGTGGAAAAGAAAACACACGGTCATATCTATAGCACAGTGTGTTAATGCATACTTTTCTAGTATCATGAAGTAGTTAGGTAGGGGTTTGAATCCTGCACTGGGCAAGTGCTTGTGTGTGTTCCCCTGGGAAGGAACAACCTTTCATTAGAGTAGTGAAACACCACAAAACTGGTAATGTAACCTTTGTCAGTTCTGATGATGTCAGCATCCTACAAATACACCTGTGGAAAAGAAAACACATCCTAATATGTATAGCGTGTCGTGTTAATGCATGCTTTTCTAGTGTCTTGAAACAGTTAGGTAGGGGTTTAAATCCTGCACTAGGCAACTGTTTGTGTGTGCTCTCCTTGGTAAAGAACAACCTTTTAGGAGAGTAGTGAAACACCTCAAAAGTGGTAATCTAACCTTTGTCAACTCTGATGATGTCAGCATCCTATAAATATACCTGGTAAAAGACTACTCCCAGTAATCTGTATAGTGCGTTGTGTTAATGAGTACTTCTTTAGCATCATGATGTAATTAAGTAGGGGCTTGAATCCTGCATTGGGCAACTGTGTGTGCGTTTGTGTTCCCCTTGAAAAAGAGCAACCTTTTTGGAGAGTAGTGAAACACCTCAAAAGTGGTAATGTAACCTTTGTCAAGTGTGATGATGTCAGCATCTTACAAATAAACCTGTGGAAAAGGCTACACCCAATAATTTGTACAGCGTGCCATGTTAATGCATATTCCTCTAGTATCATGAAGTTATTTGGTAGGGGTTTAAATCCTGCACTGGCCAACTGTGCATGTGTGTGTCTGTGTGTTCCCTTTGGGAAAGAACAACCTTTTAGGAGAGTAGTGAAACACCTCAAAAGTGGTAATGTAACCTTTGTCAAGTGTGATTATGTCACCAGCCTACAAATATACCTGTGGAAAAGAGTACTCCCAGTGATCCGTATAGCACTTCATGTTAATTTGTACTCCTCTAGTATCATGAAGTAATTATGTAGGGATTTGAATCTTACACCAGCCAGCTGTTTGTGTGTGTTCCCCTTGGGGAAAAGCCACCTTTTAGGAGAGTAGTGAAACACCTCAAAAGTGGTAATGTAACCTTTGTCAAGTGTGATGATGTCACCATCCTACAAATAAACCTGTGGAAAAGAAACCTGACAATAATGTGCATAGTGTGTCATGTTAATTCATGCTCCTCTGGTATCATAAAGTAATAAGGTAGGGGTTTGAATCCTGCATTTGGTGGGTGGGTGTGCTGTATGTGAATGACACTGTTGGTCAATGTGCTGTGGGTTTTGCTTTTACCACTGTATGACATATCAGTATGCATTGCACATGTGAGCTAGCTGTGTGTCATCTGTACATGTTACCTGAATGCCAAGAACACAGCTGTCATCCCAGACCTTAGGTCACATCTGTATGCTTGTGACAAGGCCAGCCACTGCAGTGATCCCTGCCCTAGGTCATCTGTGTCACACAAAGTCATGATTCCTATTGTAATGTGTGAGTGAATGTCAGACCTGTTCAAACGCAGCAAAATCTGTCCATGATGACTATTCATAGGTGTAGAACAAACTGTGGATATACATGCAGACCCCTCATTGCTTATGTGAACCATCAAGGGATTCCAAAATACCTTTGGAAATGTGATTAACAAAGGAGAGATGACATAACAGTTCATCATGCTGGTGGCTACTACCTATGTGGTACTGTGAGGATAATATGTTCCTTAAAGGTGGATGACTATGCTTAGTTTGGCTTATAGCTTTACAGCATGGGTTTGACAACAGGCATCTGTCGGTATGATACCCTTGTGGAGTATGTGTGTGTCATCTGGAGAATTCATTATAGGCCACAGTATGCATTACCATATGTGGACGGACATATCTCTACTGTGATTGCTTGTACCTAAGAGAGCTATATGGTCTCAATAATGGGTGCAGGTGAATACCAGTGGTTACTGGCATTGTATAGTACCTGAAGGATCCAACTGTTGCTGTGTGTCCTACATCTGTGTGTTGGTTGTCAAGACATCATCTAATGATTGGTTATGGTCAGGCTGTTGAAGTGATGTATACCACCAGAATGCAAAACAATGACAGATAGTAACAGTATCACCCACAGCACAGTGTCAAACCATGTCATACACACATGTGTAGTCAGGTTCCGGAATGTGTGTAGTACAATGCATAATGACCACCAATAGAAACTATGGAGTGTTACTGTGTAATACAGAGCATGTCACCCTGGCCATGTGTCCACTATGCACGTACATGCAGACAGTGCACCTCCACCATGTTCACAACTGTACACCTGCACATCCCACACATACTGTCCACTCTCTAACACATGCTGCCAATACTGCACACATCAGCCAAGTGGCATGTGGCCGGATAATACACAATTGGAACCAACACTGGTGTAAACAACACTACAATGACAATCATAGCTTTAATGCATCATGCCTGCTCAGCTACACCTTCAAGCATATCATTACACTCTACAGCTGACAACATGCTAACATTGCTATTCTGCTATATAGATACCCTGTGCATCAGCACCATGGTAGCCTGTTCCTGCATCGATGTTACAGATGACAGGAGATGCACAGGGTGTGGTGTTGAGCCATCCAATTGACATGTATGTGTGTGTTTGTGCGTGTGTGTGTGTGTGTGTGCGTGTGTGTGTGTGTGTGTGTGTGTGTGTGTGTGTGTGTGTGTGTATGTATGTGTGTGTGAGGGGCAAGAATACTGGAATGGGCCAATGTTGTAATGTGTGTGAGTATGTGTTATCCTAGGTGTCTGGAGTATGTGTGTGTGTGTCTGCATGCACACAGTACAGACTGTACCTGTGAGGCTTTACAGATCACCATCTCTGGCCATGGATACGGTACATGTGCCTGGCAGGGGTGCTGCTGACACTATCAGGCACTAAGCCAGACTGGGTACTATCCCCAGAGGTGGATGGATGTACACTGGACACAGGTCCCTGCTCCAACATTGCTGGGGCTGGTACTGGCACTACGGGAGCAGCTGTGGCTTGAGGGACATCCGCGGTGACTGCCAGCTGCTGATGTTGCTGGCATACATCCACGTCAATGTCTCAACCATCCAGCACTGTCCTAACACATGGACATGACATTGCGGAGGATGTCTAATGTCTCTTCCCAATGTCTATCAGTGACCTCGGTGTAATGTCGGATGGCACCTGCTAGGTCATGGATACTGTCAATGACAGTGGTGTTATGGGCCCTCTGTGCCCTTAGTCCCTGTCTGGTGTACCATTCCATATGTGCCTGTGCCTCCATGACAGCTTGGAACATGCGTGACATTGTCAGACCTGTGGCACATCTGCCAGTGGCATAATGAGCAGCAGTGCTCCTACAAGAACCCCTGGATATCTACCTATGTGGTACCCTTCCAGACATCTGGGTATGGCTGCTGTGTTGGAATGCATGTGAAATGGATACCACACTGTCCAGGCCAATGTCAACAGTACACTGTCCCTCAGCTATGGGCATTGGTGATAGATGTATTGGCAGTATGACTGTATGCATGGATGGGGTGGACAGCTGTGTACTGTCGATTGGTGGCCAAATGACAGACCCTGGCAAACACACCTGTGCCTCAACACACCTATCTTCATTACCACTATGTGGCTCAGTGACATCAGTTTCCCTGCTGCAGTGAACCAGCCCTAACACAGCACATGTGGGAGGGAGACAGAAAACACAATTTACAACCTGTACATGATGTCGGCACACATGCACACATGCACACATGCACACATGAACACATGCACACATGCACACATGTACACATGAACACATGAACACATGCACACATGCACACATGGACACATACACACAAATACACTACTCACTACAGCAGATACCCACACACACCACCAGCAATCCAAAACATACTTAATAGAGGTTGAAGGTGGGTTACAGAATCACAAGGCAAACAGTCATATCACACATGCCAGCATGCAGAAAGTCTGTTGCTCAAGACCATGCAGTGCGAGTGTAGGCAGCCCATGTTAATAACAATATGCATGGCTTTGATGCATGCGTGTTGTTCAGTGATTGGCCTCACAGCCACTTGTTACATGGGTTTGCAAGGTGCCCAATAGGGAGCATTGACTAACATGAATGTGTTATGTGTTGAAGAGTGTCGCATAGCCCAATGATAGGCCTCTACCCCTCAGGTATATTATGTGTGCTGTGTGGATGACATGTGGGATACTGAAGTGTGACCTTCCAGCGGGTGTCTGGATACGCTATGTGTAGCATGTTAAGATGTACTGCGTATGACAAAGTTGTGTATGTTGTGTACATGTGCATCAACTATGCCTATCCAATGTCCAGTACGGTGTTGCCACAATTGTGTGTGATGCTCTGTGTATTGCATGTGATTGAGGCAGCTACTGTCATTACTTAGATGTGCATAGTCTCGCAGCAAACATGCACAGCATACATTATGCGTAGGTGTGTTACATGTACATGCCCTACACCTCACCTATGACATGCACATTTTATTAGCAATATTAAAATTATAACACACTCACCAGCATCGACCGGCTGCCTTGCTGTCACACCAGAGGGACCTACAAGAATATGACACAGTTTGTCAGTGGCCACAACTGTGCCATTGCTACTGTGAGTTTGCTAAACTACAGTAGTACAACAGTCGACAGTCACAGGCATACATGTTATATTCCAAATATCAGTACTGCACAACACTAAGAAGCACAACTGCTAAACACACAGTACACATGTCACGTACGCATAATCTAACAATACAGGTAACAGTAGTCTACAGATAGGTCATGTGATCTGCACGCTCCATGTCAACATGCTGGGTGGCTCCGGACTCCATGATGACACATGTGGTTGGCCAGGAGCCACCACGCTTAGGAGCAGCTCCTCCACTCTGGTGAGTGGGGGATGAATGGCAACCCCACCACTTGTGGCAAGCTGTCGACAGATATCAGATGCACGCCGCCGGACATGTCTAATTAAATCACTGCAGTGATGGCGTACCTGCTCATATGTTCAGTTATGCATGCCTATATCATTTACCCGATGAACGAGATCTTGCCACAGTGCAGTCTGCTCATGCTGGTCCTGACTGGTTCTAGAGAACAGCAGGGTGTAGTGCTGCACCAGGCTGTTGTGTATTTCGGCTTCCTCTGCAACTGTATAACATGGGTTTCTTTGGTGGGACATACCCCTGGAAGACAATTAAACAAGATGTGTGAGAAAGTCATGTGGCACACTTAACATCCTAAAGTACTTATATCAATTACCTGACATATGTCGCATCCGATTCAATACCACATATTAGTGCTCAGGCCACAACTGGCTGACAGTGCCTGTCATGCTCTATATATCAAACCATGTTCTGCACAGCAACAAAGAGAAGCCAGTATGTAAGACTATACACCAGTACATGGCACACTGTATGTGACACAATGCACCACCTAGCCACAGGAGGTATATATCAAGGTAATGCATAAAGAAAGATGTCATCCATTGCAATGAATGTAAAGAACAGTTACAGTATTACCAGTGTACCACAGTAGTCTTTGATGCCAAACCCCTGCCTAACATATGTGCACAGTTGTTAATATAGGTGGCATACTGCTGTACTAGACTATACATTTTGCTAGATACACACGTATACCCTGTAAAACAGATATGATTGAGGGCATGGTACAGGCATAATTACACACATATCAGACATACATACAACACACAAATGTATGCCAAACCAGATGAGCTTTACCTGGTACCATACAGCACTGTGTATCACTACTTACAAAACCTTATGCCTGAGGTATGTAATCTGTGAGGACTACAGGGAACACACAAAACTGTGTTTCCAGGCAATGTGAACATACACCATACTGTACTGTTTAGGCCTACAGCTTCAGGTAGTACTACAGTTCATATGGGAGTTGGATTCACCAGCAGTACCACTCACTAAGCATACATGTATTGCTTGAGCCTACAATGGGACACCACAGTCGACAACAAGGGACTACGTCACACCGTATGTCATACTACTTTTTCTGCCTAACAATAGCATACCCATCTTTTGCTGGGATCACAGCTAGGACACAAACTACCATGACAGATACAATTTCACACTACGCTATCACACCTTTACAGACCTTGCACACATTCACCAACACATTCACCATCACACTCAGTCAACCTCACATAGCTATTATTGCACTAAGTACATGCGGTTGTGCATCGTGTCATGAGTAGGTAATACACTATTGGCCCTAGGGCCTACAGCAGCCTAGCCATACGCTACCCTGGCCTTTGACACACATGTAATTTAATTTCACTTGCCCCTGTCAACCAGAGCCACAGAGGTGATTCCCGGGGTGTATTTCCTATCTCCCAAACAATCATCAGGACTATTTATGACAACTGCGAATGAGGAGCTTTGTTTGCTATTGATAGGTGGTTTGTTCCAGAGTATGGCCTGTCTCTGAGTTAGGACTCTATCCCTCCAGCATGTGCTGTTTAGTGAGCTGACAAGGTTTAGGGCCCTAGAGTGTGTATCTGGGAGGGATTGAAATATGTTTACATGGAGGATGTCCAACAGCTATGGGTGTGACATAGCTCTGTATGTTAGGCAGAGGTCACCTCTGGGTAGGCGGTATGCAACAGTATGTAGCTGTGGTTTTGTGAATCGGTCTGCATAGGGCATCTGCTTGAGGCCGGTATTACTCTTTGTGAGGTATGTCTGTGGCCTTTCCAGTTGCTGTAGTTGTCATGCGAGGTACATACTACATGGGGCATTGTACTCTCTAATGGGTTTTA
>NC_056733.1:437678932-437688932 GCF_019279795.1 Protopterus annectens
AGGTACACCTGTAATATAATACAGACATTAAGTTGAGACTGTGAGAGAATCTGAGCATATGCATTAATACACCTTTTCTGACGTGCAAGCAGTGTGTACTCTTACTTATTGACATTATTCATTAAGTGTAATTCCCCACTTTCCAGCCTAACGTCAGTACTTTTCAGAGGAATTCTGAGGGACACAGATAACATTTGTTTATAAATCAGGGACATCCCTGAAAAGCAGTCACATTTAAGTATGGCCTCTTCCCTATTCAAATATGCCAGTGTTTATCCTGCTCTGATACTGTGTGGGGTTTGTAAAGTGCTACTGTAACTTTATTTCCTGCTAGAATGGCTGGTTCTCTTTTCACAGTCATGTCATGCAATTCCACAACAACTGCTGGTAAAGATCCACAGAACAAGATTTGTGTTATGGCATTCCTATTTCCCCTTTACATTCACTCATTGTAATGCATGATATATTTATTTCAGCAACAACTTGTTGCATATCTGCTGTGGCTTAGTGGTACTTACTGCCGTGTACTGCGTCCACGGTCCGGGGTTCGAGACTGACAGAGGTGTTTTATTTTGCTGCTCAGCAGAACAAGGGCCCTTTCATGCAGAGTGACTAAGGCACTTTTAAGCAGTTGTAAGCAGGTTTGCATGAGTTTGCGCGACGCTTAGCAATACTTAGCTAAGTGCACACATGCGCACACTCACTCAAACCCGCTAACTACTGCTTAAAAGTGCTTACTGCCGCTAACCTCTGTGCTAATTTCTTTGAAAGAAAAGAAAATGGGGAGATAGGAAAGTGGTGAAAAAGGGGGCACAAAGAGGGAAAGACAGTAGGGAAAGCAGCTCGGGATGTGCAGGATGGGTGTAGGGAAGATTCATAGCTGCCCATTTCTTTACCAGCAACAGCTGTGCATATGTTAGAAATTTAGAGTGAGATTTGAAACCTTCCACCGCTGAGAGAGGGGTGAGGACAACAAAGTATGCTGTACTGCCAATTATAATTATCAGTTTACATGTCCAGCGGACATGTGTGCGAAATGAGCAGCTATGTATGGGGCGTAATATTTTTGTGGGTACAGATTGCCCTTTTTTTTTTTTTTTTTTCAGGTGAGAGTGGAATGTGAGGTAGAGGAAGTAGGTATATTTGGGGAGGTAGGTTTGGGAGGTAAACAGACAAGACAAACAATACGCATACAGGGGCAGAATATGACACATGGGGTGGGTGAACTCAATTGACGGGGACGGATGTTTGGAAATCGCAAGCCCATGAGCCCACAGATGGTAACAGTGGAACTGAGATCCCCATCCATGGGCAGTCACCACTGCATCTACAATGCCCCAAGGGTGGCTGTGCTGGGGGCTGCGTAGGAGGGGCAGGCTCACCCATGAGTTGCACCAGTCTTGCCTCGAGCTGGCGTAGGGGATCAGCGACTGAACGCTGGATCTCCCTACGCACCACAGCCCGGACCCTTTGGAGGGTGACAGATGGCCCTTCTCTGCCCAAGCTTGCATGGGGGGAATGAGCCCCATCCCCTGCAGTGCTTCCACCCAAAGGTGGCACAGGTCCAATGGAGGAGGGAGCCCGGGCTGGGCACTGGACCTGCTGGTGCCAGGTGCAATCGCCAGCTGAGGAGGGACAGGTGGGTCTGCTGGGACCGGCCTTCCCATACATTCTGTGTTTAGGTGTGTTTAATTACAACATAGACAACAGCATTCCAAATTAGTTGTAACAGCATGCAGTAATATTCCCATTAACCCAACACACCAGGGTTCCAACAGTTGAACAGCAAGCATAACACATGCATTTATTGAATGACAGTGGACATTCCAACAGCATGCAGGGATGATTGGTGGCAACAGGCCACCAAGATTGTGGTGTTTGAACAGGGCGCATGCATCAAAGTAAATGCAGATATTTATAGAACAATAGGACATATGTCCCAACAAATGTTTTGAAATTACACATACCCATTGAGGTGTGGAATTGCATTGTTTATGCACATACAGTAGGGTGTAAAAAGATACCTCCATTAACATCTTATAAGTACTTATAGTTTACACTACATTCCTATTGACTGCAGGTGTATATCCCCTACATGTATTATTACACTAGGCAATGTGCATTAGGCTGTGTGATGGGTTTGGCTAGTTCATTTTATACCTGACCTATATCTGACATACTAACTGTCCAAGATGCAGATGTTACTGCTACATAGTTATATATTTTATTTATATTTATATATCTACATATCTGGATGTGTTCACGTGACATTTTCAGTTATATTTCTACAGAACCCTACATTTCAAGTAGCACACTCACTTTTCTGGGGAACACATTAACAAGCTACTCGTGTGCCAGATCTACCTATGCATGCCAGCCATTAACCAACTGTTGAGGACTGTATATATGCTTCACAGCTACTGCCACTTCCTTCATCCACTTTATATGAGACTGCCCAACTGTGGGTTGACAGCGCTTAATACAACAGTACTATTTATATAATGCAAGGGTACAACTACATTTCAAAGTAAGTGACACAGACACACTCCAAGTATTATACCTTTATTAATTACATTACACACTTTTCTAGAGGCTCTCTCATTTATTTGATATTACAGTGCATGCAGAAGACTTATTCAAGACGTATTATACCTTTATTAATAGGTTACAACACTCTTTTTCAGGCTCGCTCACTTATTTTATATAACAGTACAATGCAGAGATATTATTCCAGACTTATTTTACCTTTATTAATGGGTCACAACACTCTTTTTCTGGCTCTCTGACTTATTTTATATAACAGTACATGCAGAGAAATTATTCAGGGCATTTTATGGCTTTATTATTGGGCTACAACACTTTTTTCAGGCTCTCTCACCTATTTTATATAACAATACATGCAGAATAATTACTAACCTGCCTGGTGGCACAGCCTTAGCAGCCTATCTGCATAGGCTTGCTGATTCGCAGCATGGACACCTGCAGCTGTGAAGTAAGTGAAGGGATATTGAGACATACCTATCCATTATATAGACTACATTAGCATGTCTTACATACTTCATTCCATGGCTACCTACTCAGTAGTGGGGCATCTTGCATGTCACGGGCCTCCTGTATCCATCGGTTCAGTAAGTCCTGCTTCCGTCTCTTCAAGTCTGCATGGTGGTGACAGACCTGCTCACCAGTCTGAGGGACGCCTGTGGCACTGGTGAGATCATGAGCTAACCGGTTCCAAGCCTCTGCTTTGTACTCCATCCCTTGGAACTGGACCTGCAGGAGTCTTGACTCATGATGGTGGACAAGGAGCCAAACCATGTATTTTGATGCCTCGATGCCACAGCGTTGCGCTCGAAAGCGTGTACCCTCTCCAACACCAGCCATTCTGACTGCAGATGGGAGCTACAATCAGTTATGGTGAGTATTCCAAACTATGTAGCTTAAATATGCCACATTTCCTGCACTTATTTGTGATTGGCCGTTTTTGAAAATTCTTGGCTGACCTGCTTAGCAATGGTTAATCTTCCATTTATAAGTATATATATGTTAACAGTGCATGTTTATCCTAACCTGTCATGGCTTAGTGGTTCAGTACTTTGATGATGGTGCACAGTGTCCCGGGTTCAAACCTTATCATTGCTCTTTATTTTACTACTGTCCAGACAGGCTAGGGGGTGTGGCTGTGTTTAGGCCACTTTGCACTACGTTGCTCCACGTTGCCCGATGGTGTGCTGGTTAGCACGGTGCGCAGCTCCGTGCAAACGTATTGCGCTAGGTAAAGCCATGCTTAGCTATAAGCAATAATATTGCACTAGGTACAACCCTGCTTATCTATGGGCAATTTTATTGCGCTAGGTAAAACCCTGCTTAGCTATGGGCAATTCTATTGCGCTAGGTAAAACTCTGCTTAGCCATGAGAAATGATATTGCGCTAGGTAAAACGCTGCTTAGCTATGGGCAATTGTATGTCAATATCCTCAATGCTGCTCACCTTCTTATCTTTATATGTATAGATTTTGTTCACTAATACATAGGCCATTTCAGTGCTTTTTAATAAAATGTCATTCATATATGTCAGGAATTATTTTATATACTAATTTAAAACATAACATAGACAGGGGAGTGGTGGGACTAGAACCGGGAACACCTACTCTTTGCGTGAATGCTTTATCACTATGCCATTGGGCTTGATTTGCATAAACATTTCTTATTATGCTCTTCATTGTCGATATTGCTAACTGCAGCTAAGCAATGGGCACACCCGTGCACACATGCGCAAATACGGGCAGCTATATCGGGAATTATAAAAAAAAAAATTAGTTTACATTTTACATTTACAAAGGGGTTTAATATGTGGGGATGTGTACTGTTTACTATGTGTGCATTTCAGCGGACACGCTCCTTGCATTTCTCATTTTCACTTTATATGGTTGCAGGGGCGTGGATATTTGGACTGCTCAGCAGTCCGACATGCCCCCTGCAGTCTTACATGCTCCGTGTATGCCTTCCAGTTGAGTCAGTGTCCTCATGCATATGCATGACGCGCTGACATCATAGTCTTAAACGGCAGTCTCCGAGTAAGACTTGGTTAGTCCTACTCGGAGGGTTACTGAATCCCACCCATAGTCTAATAACCACAGTTAGACAAAAACACCCAGTGCATTATGTAGCCTTACAGGAAACATTCATTTAAAGTTTAGGTGTTTACTCACTTTTTAGGATAAAAGGCTTGACAGATTTCCAAAATACTTTCATGTAGCTGGTATCATAACTTGAAATGTTTGTTTGGGCTGAGAATATACATACTTATTAATTAAAGAGACACGACCAGCTCAGAAATTAGTTTTATAGACTTCTGTCTGATTTTTGTATTGTTGTTAAAATGATGAGTTTTGTACTTTAAAAATTGTGTTATGATGTGCATACATCAACAAAGGAAAGCACAATAGTTCATTACACCCCAAGTCTTAGAGTATATGGGAGTATATGCGATTACTGCCCCTACTGAGAAGCACATTTACAGATCTGTTCCAGAATAATGTAATCTTTCAAGAATCTGCCTTCATTAAACTCATTCAGCAAATCTAGACTTTATGGATTCAGATTTCGTAAATTATGTATACTCCTCAGAAAGGATTAGGTAGCATTTGTGAAAAAATTAGTGAATCCAGGTTTTGTGAATCAAATCCATTGAAAGGTAACCCTCTGAAAAATTGCGTTATTATAGAACAGATGCAAAAATACTTATTCACAGGAGACTGAACAACTCAGACTCCTTGGTGTGCTGTTAAATGTACATTAAAGAATTAAAAAAATAAATATATATTATCAAAATTGTTTTTACAGTGTATTTACTGACAAAAAAAAGTATTTATTACACAGTGGGTTCCCAGAATAACATTTTACCCAACTTAGATATGAACAGGTGTAATATGGATGTTTTGGAAATTTCGAGTGTCTTCATTTTCTGGAAAGGTTACGCTTGTTTATTAACAGATCTAACTCTGCTAGAGATATATTAAATAACTTTGTCCATTGTGTAGCATGTTTGTCATTTTGTTTCTTTACCTCCTTGTGACACAGACCATTTGATGTATCTAAATTTTCAGTCTGACATTCCTGGACTTCGTTGGCCATGTTCTCTGTAATCAAATTCCAAAACAAACATTTGCCATTATCACTTCTATCACTACTCTGTCATACAAATAACTCTGCAATTGTTTCTTAGTTGTTAATGAGTCAAAGAATTTGAATTTCATTTTATATCCATGACCATCTATATATATATATATATATATATATATATATATATATATAACAAACAAATTCCCAACTTGATATATCAGCAAAGCAGACCCAACAGGAAGATACAGCCAGTACTCCACTCCAAACGACTCAAAGCCAGTAAAACTCCAAAATCGAGCACAATATATTCAAGAAGAATTTTATTGACGTTAGCGCTTTCACAGGTACCCCTGCTTCATCAGACGTTACAAATAAATCATCTCCATGCAGCATTATATACCAAATTTTGAAATACATCATTTCCTGTTCAACCTCACTTCCTATTAAAATAAGACAAACTCTGCCTTAAAGTGATACTAATCCTATAAACATCAGCCACACACATAAAACTAAATTAAACAACTAGACGTCTTTCAAAACTAATATCTGACAAACATAATAAAATCCTTCATCAAACATACAATGTATATATAAAATCAGTCACCTGACAGGTAAAAAATAAAAAATATGAAAATAAAAAGTAAAACATCTACTAGCAGTCATCATGTTGTAGTCATGCTATGCTTCATATCATGACAAGGATCTGATATCTAAAAATTTTTATACAAAACACGTGAAACAGTGCCTACTCTAAAATCTAATCACAGATATCCTGAACTAAGGTGTATATATGTTAAACATAAAAATACAATAGCTAAGATAACGTAGTAACAATTATATCATCTCAACCTGTCATAATAGAATAGTGCCTTCAACACATTGGCCATTAAGGTCCACATAGGACCTAGCGTTTAATAGATCTCTTTTTTAACCATGGTCTCAAAGGAACACTTTCATTCAGCCCTCGTTCACGATGGGCTTCAAGGCGCAAAATCCATTCAATCTCTGATAACTCAGTTTGATTTACTAGATCCCCCCCCTTGATAACAACAATGTTTTTGTTTGGCCTAGAACGAATGATGTGGTCAGAAACAATACCAGCAGCAATGATAATCGGCCTGATTATAAGAGAACCAGCAGGGGTGTGAGTGCAGTACAGCGCAGTAGTGATGGCGTACTCGGTGATGTGAGGCCTCGAGTAATTGATATCACTCGACAGCAGGGGAATATGGCTAGTGAGGGAAGTGTCCCTCAGATCAACGTGCATGATGCGTTATGTGAGCCGTTGACTTCTCCTAAATCGGTTACGTCAGTGTACTTCACCCCAGCGGAAGATCGTTATGCACGAGATATGAGTGATGAGACATCTGATAATACCGGGACAGCGGTACGACGGAAGATACAACTGGACAAATTGAAGACCACGGGTCAACGGGATTTTCCTGCTGCCCCCCTCCCCATTCGAGTGGGGAGGAAGAGGTCGGTAGACCTGGATTACAGCAGAGGGGCCAAACGTCGGGAAATCAATATGGAGCATTGGACCAACAACGCAGGAGGGCTGAGTCGTTAGTCTGGAATATATCCAGTTCTGTACTATCTGACATTGAATTATGTGTCCTCAACAGAGGTTTGTCCTTCGTTCCCAGCAGGAGAGCTGATATCAGTGAGATTTCTCTAGCAGTTAGATCATTTGCTAGGAATGTGAATCTCAAGCTGCTATTTAAAGATGTGGTGACCCAAGGTGAGCAGACTTTTAAATCTAAAAGTTTAGTTAACCCTCGTTTGACACCTGAGCTTGACTTATTTGTTAAAGCTGTAGAAAATGAGCTCTATGACAGCTTTAAGGGTACAACGAATGACATTGCTGACAACTTGACTCTGCCTGAGCTTAATGCTATTTCCTCTCTGAAGAACAATAATCAGATTATTATAAGACCTGCAGACAAAGGTGGACTAATAGTTGTTATGGACAGAGACTTCTATGTGAATTCTATGATTAGCATGTTAAATTCTGATGCCTACACTGAGGTAACCATGTTAGATATAAAGAGATCATGTTCCACGATATATAATATGTTGTCTGAGTGCAAATCTTTAGGACTTTTGACATCAGATTTGTATGATTACTTTGAGGTTGTTCATCCTGTGATACCTTCTATTAACGGACTACCCAAAGTCCATAAAAACGCAACCAGACCTCCCCTTAGGCCTATTGTAGCAGGGGAGGGTTGGATTACCCAACCTATTTCCATCTACCTGGATAGTAGGCTGAGGACAACACTCAATAGGTTTCAGTATGTACTGAGAGACACTGGACATTTTTTGACTGACCTGTATAACTTTGTTTCTGAATTTGGTAGTGTAGAGACTCTTATCATGGTTACCCTTGACGTTGTCTCCTTGTTTACCTGCATACCTAATGCTGATGGAATTGCAATGGTTAAAGATCTGTTGTGTGAAACTATGTCTCTTACTGAGGTTGACTTCTTGATGCTGCTCCTTGAAACTGTGCTTGAGAACAACTTTTCATGTTTGCAGAGAGGATATATAGGCAATGTACTGGTGTGGCGATGGGCACCAGTTGTGCCAACACATATGCCAACCTTGTGTTGGCTGCCTGGGAGAGAAAGGTCTTGTTATCCAATCCACAGGTCGTCTTTTATAGACGGTTCGTGGATGACCTCTTTCTCCTATGGCAGGGCACTGTGGCAGAGCTGGGATCTTTTTTGGAATATATTAATGGATTGGACTGTTTCCTGAAATTTACGATGGATCATTCTTTTGAATCCATTGATTTTTTAGATGTAACTATAGTCCGTGAAGGCAGTATCTACAATACCAACGTCTACAGGAAGGAATGCCATAGGACATCATTTTTGCAGGCTGATAGCATGCACCACCCCAGAACTTTTACCAATGTGGTTAAAGGACAGGGACTGAGGATATCCAGACTTTGTTCTAATGATGCCTCTTTCCATCAGGAATTAAATAAACTGAGACATGATGTATATAGCAGGGGTTATGATCCTACAGTGGTTGAGACAGTATGCAATGATGTTGTTAGATTAAAGAATAGTAAGGGCAAGCCATATTATTCAGATCACAAACATTCATATAGCAGGAAGGTATGTGGTACAGCTAACACACAACAACAGATACTTTTACCTTATGTTAAAAATTTGGGAATGGTTCAGAATGTGATAATGAACAATTGGAACATTCTGACCACCAACAAGGATACATGTAGGATAGTAGGAAACTGTCCGAGATATGTTTTCAACAACTCTAAAAGTTTAAAACAAGAATTGTGCTTTCCTAATCTATCTTCTTTGAATATGTCGGAGTGTACAGCAGTTGACCTAGGTACCAGAAGGTGTGGATCATGCCCCCAATGTCCCTATGTGGACACATCCAGATTTTTTAGGAATTCCAATGACGGTAAGCTTTGGCAGATCAGATGTCAGGCAGATTGTAACACAAGGAATCTTGTGTATGTCGCTACCTGTCAAAGATGTTTCAGGTTTTACGTAGGTAAGACCAATCGCTCCTTGAGAGAACGATTCGGGATCACTTTTATTGCTATAATAGATTGGACACCTGTAGCGCAATCTCTAAGCACATGTTACAATTTGCCCAGCACACTTTTATGTTTCAAGTATTACATGTACAGAAAGTGAGTTCAAGGGGGGGGGATCTAGTAAATCAAACTGAGTTATCAGAGATTGAATGGATTTTATACTTGAAGCCCATCGTGAACGAGGGCTGAATGAAAGTGTTCCTTTGAGACCATGGTTAAAAAAGAGATCTATTAAACGCTAGGTCCTATGTGGACCTTAATGGCCAATGTGTTGAAGGCACTATTCTATTATGACAGG
This sequence comes from Protopterus annectens, assembly GCF_019279795.1. NCBI lineage: Eukaryota > Metazoa > Chordata > Ceratodontiformes > Protopteridae > Protopterus > Protopterus annectens. Next base: position 437,688,430 of record NC_056733.1, read on the forward strand.
TTGAGATGATATAATTGTTACTACGTTATCTTAGCTATTGTATTTTTATGTTTAACATATATACACCTTAGTTCAGGATATCTGTGATTAGATTTTAGAGTAGGCACTGTTTCACGTGTTTTGTATAAAAATTTTTAGATATCAGATCCTTGTCATGATATGAAGCATAGCATGACTACAACATGATGACTGCTAGTAGATGTTTTACTTTTTATTTTCATATTTTTAATTTTCTGTCAGGTGACTGATTTTATATATACATTGTATATTTGATGAAGGATTTTATTATGTTTGTCAGATATTAGTTTTGAAAGACGTCTAGTTGTTTAATTTAGTTTTATGTGTGTGGCTGATGTTTATAGGATTAGTATCACTTTAAGGCAGAGTTTGTCTTATTTTAATAGGAATTGAGGTTGAACAGGAAATGATGTATTTCAAAATTTGGTATATAATGCTGCATGGAGATGATTTATTTGTAACGTCTGATGAAGCAGGGGTACCTG
>NC_056733.1:437693932-437698932 GCF_019279795.1 Protopterus annectens
AGAATATGTTATTAATTTGTGTATGCTATTTATAAAATGTGAATTGAGCATAGTGGCTATTTGCAAAGTCGTTTTGTCTAGGCATGGTGAGGGGTTTTGTTTGGTGCGGGGAAAAGGAGATTTGTGATTCTTTTCCAGAATTCTTTTGGGTTATTTCTATGGTTAGTCAGGTGATTGGAGAAATATTTTTTGTCAGAACATATTAGCTTTTTATATTTGATTTGTAATTGTTTGTGTTTAAGTAGGTTAGATTCATGTTTGTTGTTATGCCATTCTTTCCAGGCTTTGTGTCTGTTTTCTAAGAGTTGTTTACTGGCCTTTGTTGGCCAGGGAACCTGGTTATATTTTACTCTTTTAGTACAAAGAGGGGCCAGGCTGTTCAGACTGTCTAAAAATAACTTGTTGAAATAATATATGGCATCATCCAATGGGAGAATTTTTAGTGGGCATCAATCTGAAAGTTTTAGAATGTTGATAAATTCTTGTTGATCAAAATGTTTTAAATTTCTAGTGGTTTTGTAGTTATGAGATATCGATATTTGTGGAGTGGATCTATAAGTGAAAATGAGCAGGTGGTCACTGAGTATATCAGGTAAGGTCTTAGGACTTGAATGTTTAAGTGCATCTGAGACTAAGATCCAGTTGAGGGTGGGTTCTTGTATATCGATGTTGAGCATTCTGGTAGGATTGGTGATAAGATGGGTGAACTTGTAGAGGTTTATGCTGTTTGTTGGGGAATCAGTTATCAAATCTTGTCAACTGATATTTACATCTCCCATAATAATAGTCTCATTTTTGATATTTTGTGACATCCAGGCAACGATGTCCTCAAGAGTTTGGATGTTTTCCTAGTGAGATATATAGACTATCTATGCATACCTGCTTAGATTTACTCATTTGTAGGGTTCCTATCAGAATTTCAGCATTCGAAAAGGATGGGAGTGTTTTCTGGAAGGGTAGTACTGTGAGAGTCAGTATAGATTAGGGATACCGCACTTTATTTTTGTTGGTTCTTTCAATCCTTAATATAGTATAAACTGGGGGTGTTTTTTCAATATCTTGAATTTGGGGTTTTAGCCAGGTTTCAGTGACTGGTAGGATGTCAGGGGTGTTTTCTGTTAGCCAAGCATGGAATTCTGTAATTTTGTTACAGATACTATGTATCTTTATGGTTGCTAAAAGGAGGTCTTTAGGAGGGGAAGTTTGCTTGAATGTAGTTATGCCTGAGAGTCTTGAGTTGGGGGTGGATGTACCCACACAGGGATAATCAGTTTTGTATGTAGAGGGAGTGTTTTGGAAGGATGTTTTTTTTTTTTTTTTTTTTTTTTTTTTTAATAAGTTATTAGATAGTGGCAGTTGTGTTTATCTATGGTGGTATAGGGCAAGATTTTTAGCTTTGAAAAAATGAATGAAATGGTATTCGAGTAGTCTGGGTGATATATTACGGAAACTGTTTAAAGGTTTGTCACTGCTTAAGGAAGAAGTTGAAGCCTTAATAACTGTGGGTTGTAGTGTATATTTGGGGAGGTAATAAGAATTAGTAGACTGAGGGCAAGAGTTTGAAGCAGATTTGGGAGAGTAGAATATGTAGTGAATGACATAATTGTAGAATGGGTTTTGGAAGGTACTTGGTGTGTGGGAGGAATACTAAGGATGGACATTGGGAGAATAGAGGGGAGAATGTTAGTGAAGTGGGCGGGTACAGTTTGAAGTAGATTGTGCGTGTCTGCCTAATGTGATCGGAGAGGGTGGAGTGATTGCTAAGTATAAATGTGAGGAAGGCAGGGGTGGGAAAGAGGGTAGGGTAGGGGAACAGAGTGAGCCTGAAGTGTGAACAGAGCAGGCAGAGCCAGCCCAACAGCTGCTAGGAAGAAATATCAGTATGAATTTGTTTTCAGGTAGGTGGGTGCAGTCTTACTAATTTCCAGAGATGTTGTGTGTTAGAGCAGCTGTATGGTATGCTTTGTAAGCAGCTGTTTAAGCTGGGAGACAATGATTTATTTAGAGTCACCATTAGCAATGGCTTCGGTGAGCTTTGTCAGTGTTAGGAGTGGTGTTACATTGCCACCTTGTGGTAGAATGTGATCAAGGCTAGGAGTGGAAAAGGGAGGACATTATTGGCTAATTTCCCTGTGAGTGTGTATGCCACTTCTTCTAGAAAGTACAATGCAAATGAATATAAGATATACCCAGGAATTATTGTTGGAAGGCATATACATTAGTTTAAAATTGGGTATTCACTCCTATACTGTAAGCTCTGTAGGTCCTTTAGGTGAGCAAGGATTGAGCAGGCAGCAATGTGATTGAGACCAGGTGGAGGAATGGGGTAGACCTGTGGTGTGAGAACTGCTGTTCAGACTGAAAAAAGGCAAGTTATAAAAGGTTGCTAGGGGTGATAAAAGCAAGTTGTTTGAAATGTTTGTTTGAGGTGAAGGATATAGACACAAGAAGTAGGCAGTTTGTTGAAAGGAAGAAACAGAGAATACCATTAACGGTGTGGCTGAGTGGCTGAAATAAATCTTTTTAAATATAGCCAGCAGTTATAGACTAATGGAAACAGTTTTGCAGGTACTGTATAATGTGAAATACAAAATTATCTGCCTTGAGTACCATGCATGAGGACAGTTGCAGTGATAACTACAATTGTCAATAGTTTCAAACTGCTACTACCAACTGCTACTACCAAATAATGTTTTAAGGTCATCATGGTTAGCTTTAACACATATAGGAAATCAGCTGTTCTCCCAAAATGTAACCAAAAAGATACTCTGTCACGCTCTTCCTTGTTGCTTCCCATTAAACTTGTATATCTTTGTTAAGTTTTATATAACATGTTCTGCAATAACATATAAACTTTTAAGCTGTAATTCCTTGTGGTATGAGCATAGTGCTGGCACTCCCATCCATAAATTTATTTTTCGACTACCCATTTTTCTTCAAATAGTCTGTACTTTCTACTTCCCAAATAAATTGATATAAACATGTTTGTGACTATCAGCAGGGAATGACTGGGACAAAGAAATAATAAAGGCTATACAAAATATTCAATGTTTTTATTCTGTGATCTAGTTCCACTCCTATCAGTTGCATTTCTTGTATTCAGACTTCAGCCTCTTCAATAACTTTTCATATTTCTTTGTAACTGAGTCTTTTCCTGAATGCCTTGACCAAACACATAAATAGTCAGTGTAGGAAACTTCCTAAAGTAATCCACATTCTTGTCTTATCCTTTGTATTTAACATTTGAAACATTAATTTGTTGCTGTTGCTGTATAATTTAATTGTGTAAATCCAAACTTACAAATTTTCTAAAAAAAAAAAAAAAAAAAAAAAAAAAGAATCTGTGTATGGATAGCTCATCAGCAAATAAGCACAATTTCCTCTCTATCACAGCCAAATGTTCTGAAAGAATGACATGAATTTTAGTTTGAGTCATTTAATCAAAGCAAATTGCCATGATGAGAACAATGATATATTTGAACAATCTAAAGGCACTCAAGACATGTTTACATCACACCAGTTTACTCTTATGAATGCTTTATCTATAGCCAATCTTATTATTACCAGCTCATCATTACTCTTCTATGCAGAGATCATCAATAATCCTGTCTTTAGTAAAGTTCAACATTTCTGCTGCCCTATCGATACCTACCTTTTTTCATTTTAGACATTCATTGACTGGGTTGACTTAAGAGCATTGTCTGGTTAAGTGTCATATTGTAGTTCAACAGCACTCAGATGGAGAGAATAGAGTCAAACTCTATACCATAGGCACCCAAAGCAGCTTATTAATAGTTTAGAGTCTTATTACTCCCTACTAACTGTGAGACATTTATCATTTTTAATTACCTGCAGTGTAGGTTGTGCTAATCTCACCGTTATGATAGCTATAAATAGTTTATAATCAAGAATAAATACAGATATTGGCTTATAGGAGGATGGTAAACTTTAGTTTCATCTCTTCTTCCAAAATTGAGCCAATATTCTCTTTTCAAGAATTTCATTGAATACTCCCAAGAGATACAGAATCACATTCCCTGTGATTCAATAAACTTCTTGTAGGCTCCACACAAAGCCTTCACAGAGTTTACATGTTTGTGCAGTGGTGCACGGCAAGCAGCAGTGCATAATGCATATTAATTGTGCGTGGTGTATCTAAACTAGGTTTAGGGGCTAACAACAGTGTTGCTGACCAGGAAACCAGGCAAGCTAATACAGATATCAGTTCTGTGTAAAGCAGTGCACCTACAGTCCATGTATTTGTGCAGAATGCCACAATGATCACTAGGACATCACATATAGCTGTCAATCTGTTAGTGCAACACATCTGCACAAAGGCCAACATAATGAGGGGACAAATAATCAGAAATAGGGACATATCTGACATAGATTCCACACAGAAATGTGTTAGAATGAAACTCTCTCAACCTCTTACAGCAACAAATCTGGACAAAGCCATAAATAATGGGGGGACAAAGGCCCAAACCTAGGCACACATTTTTAATATTGGTCCTCTTAGGTTGTACAGTAGCATAAACTTTCTGAAGAGCATGAAGTTTGAAACTCAAATGTATGTCACCAGTTTCTGACTTCAATCTGCAATGACATGCCAATGTTTTGCCAGAAAAAACAATATGTTATGAAGAAAAGATCAAAATGTGAGATAAAAAGTGGACATTCTGCACAAATCTGGACAGCTGAGAGGTATGAATGCAATACTGACTCACATCAGACCTGAGATTATCCCAGTGATATGACAGAAAGCCAGAAAATTGATAAGGAAGACATCTGGACATCCTGGAAATATCTGGACAGTTGAAAGGTATGAATGTGAAGTATATGGTCCAAACACAGTACAGGACAGTGCATCTTCAGTGCAGAGTATTGCGATATTCCATTCCTGGCATTGTGTACTGAAGCTGAGTTAATGATCTGCAACGAGACATGGGCTGCCATGTAAAATGAAGTGTGGGGAAGTGTGTGTATTAAACAGGGACATA
>NC_056733.1:437701432-437808932 GCF_019279795.1 Protopterus annectens
TATATATATATATATATATATATATATATCTATATATATATATATATATATATATATATATATATATATATATATCTATAGGGTCTATATTAAAATCACAAAGAGGCATTACATCGAACACCTTTTCAGTGACGCATAAAGACCAAAGTCTGAAAATAGCAAAGGCTCAGGCCAGCTGTAGCATTGCCCTTTTCCACTGTAGTGCGCTCTCGAAGTCGGTATATTTAGTTTGGGAGCGGGCGCACTTAGTTATGTTTTAAATAGTGTGTGTGTGTGTGTGTGTGTGTGTGTGTGTGTGTGTGTGTGTGTGTGTGTTTGGTACTAGTGATTTCTTTCCCAGGGAAAGAAATCACAGTTTTGACAGTTTGCCGTTAAGTGCGTTCGGTCTTTATGTGTCGCTGAAGAGGCGGTTGATGTAACGTCTCTTCGTGATTTTAATATATACCCTATATATATAGATGCATACATACATATATATATATATATATATATATATATATATATATATATATATATATATATATATATACATATGTGTATATATATATATATATATACATATATATATATATATATATATCTATATATATATATATATATATATATATATATATATATATATATATGGTACACTCCACACTATCATAAATAATATACATGCCATTAATGTTGTAAAACACCTATGTATGTAGTGTGTGCATTGGCAGAACAGATAGCACACATGCATCTGGTGTAACAACTTGAATGGTGTTCCGCACCATCAAACAGTCATGTATATTCCACAGAAAGAATACCTAGGTATGGCCAATAAGCTGTGTGACAGCTCACTGTAACAAAGGTGGTACACTTCAGTTAGACATCACTGGAAGATGTGTAGGGAGGTACATGAAGAAGGGTGCATTGTTATTGGTGTGATGAAGGCTAGGAACCGTGAAGTTATTATTATGTACCCAGTACTTGTGTTACATTCAAGGGAGTAGTCAGCACTGTGACCACATGCTGGTGGATGTACCACTTGCAGTCTACCCCAACACATGGGTCACATACCTACTGGTATGATCACAGGGTGTGATATCCACATTATACTTGGGTGGTGTGTTTGTTTCCTGAATTAACAAATCGCCTCATGTGTTTTGTCAATGCAGTCATTGTCATGCCTGTTGCAGCAGTGCTTGTTATGTGTTTCTACTGTCTGTATTATAGTAATTTCACAGTTGGAGTCAATGAGTGTCCACATTCTGTAGTCTTTCAGGCAGCTGTGTGGACACAGCATGTGTATGTCATCTGTGATGTCCATTACTTAACAAATGGACAGGAAAGGGCCTAGCAGACAGCCCTGATGTATGGACCTGATCACTGGACCTGAGCTATAGATCATGTCACTCATTTCAACATAGTAAGATGCCATGTGTGTCATACACCGGTCTACCCATTTGGTGATATAGCTGTTTATGGCCACATATGATAGTGTTGAATAAATACCTCTGTGTGGATTTGTGTCAAGTGCCTTGATCTGGTCAAGTTCCATAAGATGATATTGCTGTCATCATGCCTACCCTCAATGACCTCTTTGAGAAAATCTATCAGAGGTAACAGATATGATGTAGCACGGATAAGTAACACAGGCCGGCTGAGCATTGCCAGAATATGACTAGTGTACATGTAGAGAGGTCCATGATCACATGTTGGTCCACCATACAGTCAAGGAGAGTCAGGATGTATCTATACATGCATGCATCAGGTGCTGTCCCCTCTACTCAGATGGATGTATTTATTTATTTTTATTTTTTTAACATTTGTTTACCAGGATTGTCCAACTGGACACCAGGAGTCCTTTTTCAGCAGAGTCCTGGAGAAAATCTCCCTCCACAAAGTTACAGAGTAATTTAGCAAGAAATAGTTAACATAGTTTAACAATGTGTATCAAAAGTTTAAAAAAAATTCACAATGGTTTAAAAACTTGATAAGTTGTTTAGAGGAAAATTGATCTCAAACATTATAGGTGAGCATAAGTACAGTATATATACAATCAACGTCACAGAAATAAAAGTATACTAGCCATTTACACTGTGTTGAATCTGCATGGAGTAGAGTATAAGACAGTGGAGATGTGTTATATGTTGGTGCCTATGGGTAATATGCTAAAAGAGGTGGATTCAGGTAGGGTCATTGCAGTTGCATAGATGGTTTTCATAAAGGTGTGATTTAAGGAGTTTTTTGAATGTAGTAGTGTGGTTTTGTAGTCTGAGATGTAGGGTAAGATGTTCCATATTTTTGCAACTTCTTAGGGGAATAGTGATTCATCTGCACTGCTTTTACATGGAATGACTTATACTAGGCCTTTGTTACTGGACTGTAGTTCCCTATTGGTACTATGGAAGTTTAGTAGGCCTGTTAGGGCAGGAGTTTTGTCAGGGTGGTACATAATTTGATGGGTTAAGTTGAATTGGTGGTAGTGAAATAGGTTTGGAAATTCTAACCAGTGTAGTATATGCAGGGATTGTCAGTGGTGAGGCCATGATTTAACAATGGCTGCAAACCTAGCTATTTTGTTGTAACATGAAAGTTTGTTAAGGTTAATTTTATTTAGATTTGTTAATACTGGAGATTCAGAGATTAGAGTTGTTAGGCGATGAGTTCTGCCTATGACAGTTCTGGATTCAGGGGTTAGAAATTTATTGCAATGATAGAGGATGTTTAGGGATATGTGCTTATTATACTTAAGTTGGTGGTCAATTGTAAGTCCTAGTAGTTTGGCCTCAGGGACAGGAGTTATGAGCGTCTTATTGGCTGAGAGAATGAAGAAGTTGGGGTCAATAGTATTTGTTGGGTTGAATAGCATTTGTTGTGTTTTTCTGGTGTTTAGTATTAGCTGTGAGTTGTTTAGGCAGTTTTCTATTTCTGAGAAGGATTCTTGGGCTCAGGATTGTAGCAGTTGGATATTGGGTGCACTGCAGATAAGGGTAGTGTCATCTGCATATTGGATAATGTTGGCTTTTGTAGTTGCTAAGTGGAGTTGGTTTGTAAAGATGTTGAATAGAAGGGGCCAAGTATAGAGCATTGAGGTACACCACATTTGATTGGGAGTGGGGAGGATAGGGAGTTGTGCCATTTGACAGATTAAGAGTGGTTGCCCGGGTAGCTGCTGAACCATTGCAATGTAACATTATCAAGGCTGATTCTGGAGAGGGAGGATAGTAGTTTATTGTGGGAGACTGTGTTGATTGCTTTTGATAGATCTAGGAAGGTGGCAGAGACAAGTTTGCCTTGGTTTCTGTATGTGTTTATGGAAATGGAGAAGTTAATGAGGGCACTGGTGGTGCTATGGCCAGGTTGAAATCCGTGTTGAGTTTGCAAGAGTAGGTTGTTAGAGAGTAGATGGGAGAGGAGTTGGAGATGGATACACCTTTCTAGGATTTTTGATAGGGGTGAGAGGATTGCGATGGGGTGGTAGTTGGATAGGTCGGTGGAGGGGCCGCCCTTGTGAAGGGGGTTGACGTATGAGGTTTTCCATAAGGTTGGAACACAGTGTTGATTCATGTATTTATTTATTAGTAATGAAACTGGATAGGCTATGGCCCTAGATTCAAGCTCGAGGAATTTGGGTGGGACGTTGTTGACAGGGAGGGTGGTTGATTTGAGTTTGGTTAGGAGTTCTTGGATGGTTAAGGTAGATACTGGGTTGAATTAGAAGGGGGTGTTATTTGACTTACTGTTAATGGTTGGTGGTGGAATGGTGGGGTTTGTATCATTTATGGGCTTTAGTATGGAGGAGGTAAAGTAGTTTATGAAGCTGGATGCTATGTCAAGGTAGGTGCGTTCTACATTTGCTGGTGGTGTGGTGGTTTTCCCAGGTTGGAGGATTTTGTTCACTGCAGCTCAGAATTTCTGTGGGTTATTACTATATTTTTTTGTAGGGTTAGGTAGTGATTTTGTTTGTATATCCTAACCTGTTTTTTTGCTATATTTCTAAGTTTTAAGAAGGTTTTTTGTTGTGGGTGTTTTTAGTTGTTGCCAGGATTTCCATGCTTTATCACTTTGTTTTGGTAAGGCCTTTGGGGTTTTAAGTGACCAGGGTGCAGGATTACTACGTTCTCTAATTGCTTTTTTTGGGGCTAGTTGGTTTAGAACTGTTAGGAATGTGGAATTAAAGTATTGTCCAGGGGAGGGTTTTGGTGGGAACCCAGTTGCAGGATTTTAATGTTTCTGTGAATAGGTCTAAGGGGAAGTTTTGCAGGAATGGGTTTGTATTGGGGAGGGTGTGTTGTTACATTGAAGTTTTTGTCGAAGGAGAAAGATCAGGTTATTGTCTCTGAGATAACTGGGTAATGTACCACATTGGTGGGCAGTGTTGGGTTGGTTAGTGAGGACCCAATCTAATATGGATTCTCTTTTGGTGGCTTTATCTATATGGGTGGGGGTTTGGATGAGTTGGGTAAAATTATATAGGTTAGTCTGGTTAGTTGGTGTTGGGGAGTGGGTAGAGTTTCAGTCTATGTTAACATTGCCTAGCACTATGGCTTCATGAGGGAGGGAGTGTGAAGCCCAGTGGAGTATTGATTCTAGGGTGTTTATGTTGTCACCTGGTGGGATATATATACCTAGCAGGTTTAGATGTTTGTGTTGGTTTAGGAGGAGTGTGGCAAATATAGTCTCAGTGTTATTGTAGTTAGTGGGGTTTTTTTGTAAGGGCTGGATCTTTAAGTTAGATTTGTATAATAGGGCAATACTTCCAGCTCTTTTCTGTGGTTGGTCTACTCTTAGAATGTTCTAACCAGGTGGGGTTATAGAGGCAACTTTGACATGGGGTTTAAGCCAAGTCTCTGTTATGAGTAATATGCGAGGTTATAAATAGAGATAGATGATTGTAGTTCTTCTATTTTGTTCATGATACTTGGGATGTTCAGATGTAGTATTAGTAGGTCAGTGGGTTTGCACTTGAGTGGGAGGTGGCTGTTATATGTGTTAGTGGGGGTAGATACTGGACCTGGGTTGGGGTGGATGTCACCTCCTAATAGTAATTGAGCTAATGTATGTTAATGTACACCCTTGTATGGGAATATAGGCCATGTAGCTGGTGGGTTGTAGTGTGTATTAAACCTTATCAGGCAGGTGTATGTGGTGAGTTACACCATAGGTGATCTGTGATCTGTGATGTTGTCACAGGCCATTACTTCCATGTGATATATCTGGATGAAGGTAAGACAGTGCATACATGCCTATCCTGATCTGCCTTAGGGTTTTAACACAATCCCCACACAGATGCCATTGAGGAAATCCCGGAACTGGGGATTAACCCTTATGTCAGTAGATGGATAACCAATTGTCTCACCGACGGAGCACATACTGTGAAAGCTGGTGAATCAACCTGTACCAGTACTGCTGTCACCATTGGCAAACCCCAGAGATCTGTACTTGGCCCTTCACTGTTTGGACTCTATTTCTTGACAGTTCAGGCTAAAGTATATTGCCTTTGCCTTACTAAGTTGGCTGAGTCTTGCATATTGGGTGCATTCATTGAGTCCACCAATGACAATAACATAGTACAGGAGGAGCTAACACAGACAAATGAATGGGGACAAAGGTACATGATCTACAGCTAAATGCAGAAATGTGTCTTTTTTATGTTGACCTTCTGAAAAGTGGAATTCCATGCCAATCACAGCATTGATAAGAGTCCTGCTAAGCTGACACCCAGTGATGCCTGCACTGGGAACACATGTAGACAGCAGTCTGAACTTTGATCACCAAGTGTCCACAATGGTATTGAAAGGCTATGTTGTGCAAATCATATGTCATGGAATCATATACAGATCTTAGCTTTGTATGACAGCACAGTAGTTAAACCTTATCCCAACAGTAATAGAGTATAATGCTCTCTTTGACATGTACCTCACCAGACACTTGCAGCAGCTGGAGAGATCACATGGCTTTCTCAGCAAGATAACACAAGGCCTCGTGTGTTATCATTAGGTGGGTTGCAAACTGGCTCAAAGATAGAACACACTGTTTGAAAGTAGCAGACTCCAACACAAGGCCTACAAACCATGCCATGATGTATATGGATAGATTTAAAGCCACATAACTGTAATCTGTTTGGTATAGGATAAGGTGATGTCTGCCTGGCATCCAGGCCAGTGTCTGTCCCTGCCCTGGTGGGAGTACTGCATATCCAAAAATCTGATATAGCTGATGACATCAGCAGTGTCTATTGAGGATAATATGGTAATAACAGTGGTCCACATGCTGACGTAAAAGCCAGAACTTATAAATGCATAAAAATGCACACACACACACACACACACACACACACACACACACACACACACACACACACACACACACACACACACACACACACACACACCTATCTAACTACACAGACTACAGAGCTCAGTACTTTATGCAAACTCCACAGCACAAGTCATTTACATGACTGCACGTGAACTTATAGTAGATGATACTGGAGAGATCACATGGCTTTCTCAGCAAGATAACACAGGGCCTCGTGTGTTATCATTAGGTGGGTTGTAAACTGGCTCACAGATAGAACACACAATGTGTAAGTAGTGGACTCTAAGTCAGACTGCCAACTAGTCATGAGTGGAGTCCCGCAGGCATCGGTCCGGGGTCCTCTTCTGTTTGGCATCTACTTCTCAGAAGTCCAGGCCAACACAGAGGGACTCTGGCTGACCAAATTCACAGATGACTGCAAGCTGGGAGCCATTATTAACTCCCCAAGTGATGAAAATATCCTACAGAAAGTCCTCACTGAGCCCAATGACTGGTGTCGAAACCATGGCCTTAAGCTTAATGCCAAAAAATGCGTTGTCATCCCCTTTGGAAAAAACACAGTTCCTACTAATTACCACATCAAAGGGAGCCCGCTGAACACTGAAGGCATTATAAGAGATCTGGGGACACATGTTGACAGCAACCTCTCCTTCGACCACCACATTGCCACTGTGGTCAGAAAGTCCTTCTATGTGGCACATCTCATTACCAAGGGTTTTGCATCCAGGAAGAAAGAGGTCATCCTTTCTCTCTAGTTTTCCCTCATTAGACCAATCATAGAGTATAATGCTCATACCTCTCAACCTGGAAACATCAGAAATCTGGACAAGGCCCATGAACAATAGGTACAAATCTGTATGCTGATTAACATCTAATTTGCATATATAATTATATAACCCCACCCATGCCAATGGAATTGTGGGATACCAACTTTCAAACACAAACCGAAGAACAGATAACCGAAATATGGCACCAGATGACCAGAGTCCTCTTGCAGCCATTCCAATGTCTCCTTAGGTTAAACCAAACACTGCACTGTTGCATGAATGCATGAATTCATCTGCTAATAATCACCAATTTCTTCCTCTAGTTAAGCAGGTATATCTGTTATTCCTCAAGCATACGGACTTTCAGAATGAACTCCTACTAAAACATCTTGTTCATTTTCTCTCAGATACTGTACTATTTCTAATCTGACAAAGTACTGCATATAAACTGTACTACCACCAATGCAACAAAAAACTTTTGTACTGTTTTTCTCAAATACTGTACTACTCTCAATCTTACAATGTACTGCATACAAACCTACTATCAGAAATGTAAAACTCTGCCTACTACATGCTGAAATGAGCCTGTAATATACTTGTATATTGTCCTGATAACAAGATGTTAATATCTGACTACTGCATGCTGTAATGTACTCGTAGATGTAAATGAAATCCTCACTTGTACTGTACTGAAGAAAAAACGAAGCAAAGTTGGACACTGCTGACAGCTTAAAAAATCTTCTTTATTCTTAAAATCACAAGATAAGCGCTTTCGGGATGACCCTTCTTCAGATAAATAAAATGAATGAGATGGTTCACTTATATACATATAAAAGCCAATCACATTCAGAAATAGCAAGCACATTCAGTGAAAGACACGCCTATTTTTCAAAATAGGCTTAATCGGTATGTAATCATTTAAACCTGGCTTCCTGTTTGCCATTAAGCTAGCAATCCATTTTGTTTCTACAGTTTCTGTTTGAAGCACAATATCACCCCCCCTAGTGCTGGGTTTAACATTTACAATAACCCTAAATTTAAATGTATGTGTGGGATACAAAATCACATGTCTACATAACGCATTTCTTTCATCTTTATTCCTAATACTGGAAAGATGCTGAAGAATCCTTACTTTGAACATACTATTCGTCTTACCCACATAAAACCTTGGCATTGACAGCATTCTGCTAAATATACTATGTTGGTTGTACGGCAGGTTGCTCTTCCTTTAAAGTGAAACACTTTTTGGGTAATGGGATGTATAAAAACAGTATCTTTATTTACGTAGGGACAAGCTTTACATAATCCACAATTACTCGTTCCTGTTGAGTATGGTAAAGCATAGGACACATTTGGCACGGAAGGTTCCTTGCATAGTAGAACCTTTAAGTTTTTATTCCTTCTATACCTAAAAGTGGTCTGAGGTCCCACTATGCCCCCCAGTGTACTATCACTGGTCAATATGTTCCAGTTCTTCCTCACTATATTGCAGATATCACTAGTATTACTGCTATAGTTTAACATGACCTGTGGGACTTTGCATAAAGCTTCATTGCTCTTTTTGACCTCACCCCTTTATGCTTTATGCAAAGTCCCGCAGGTCATGTTAAACTATAAACATATTGACCAGTGATAGTACACTGGGGGGCATAGTGGGACCTCAGCCCACTTTTAGGTATAGAAGGAATAAAAACTTAAAGGTTCTACTATGCAAGGAACCTTCCGTGCCAAATGTGTCCTATGCTTTACCATACTCAACAGGAATGAGTAATTGTGGATTATGTAAAGCTTGTCCCTACGTAAATAAAGATACTGTTTTTATGCATCCCATTACCCAAAAAGTGTTTCACTCTAAAGGAAGAGCAACCTGCCGTACAACCAACATAGTATATTTAGCAGAATGCTGTCAATGCCAAGGTTTTTATGTGGGTAAGACGAATAGTATGTTCAAAGTAAGGATTCTTCAGCATCTTTCCAGTATTAGGAATAAAGATGAAAGAAATGCGTTATGTAGACGTGATTTTGTATCCCACACATACATTTAAATTTAGGGTTATTGTAAATGTTAAACCCAGCACTAGGGGGGGTGATATTGTGCTTCAAACAGAAACTGTAGAAACAAATGGATTGCTAGAATGGCAAACAGGAAGCCAGGTTTAAATGATTACATAAGCCTATTTTGAAAAATAGGCGTCTTTCACTGAATGTGTTGCTATTTCTGAATGTGATTGGCTTTTATATGTATATAAGTGAACCATCTCATTCATTTTATTTATCTGAAGAAGGGTCATCCCGAAAGCGCTTATCTTGTGATTTTAAGAATAAAGAAGATTTTTTAAGCTGTCAGCAGTGTCCAACTTTGCTTCGTTTTTTCTTCATTTGTGCTACCTGCTTAAGTTGGACTTTGGCATCTTACTGGGTATTTGTTTTCTACTATTGTACTGTACTGAATGTGGAGCTTTTTTCCCCAGGCCTCCACTGAAAATGGATCTGTGTCCAGTCGGACTTTCCCGGTTAACAAATGTAAAATAAAATAAATAAAATAAAATAAAATTACCTGGCAATTTCTCTCCATTTACCATAACACTAATGTGTGCATACTGCTTTATTTCTACAATGATTATTTGGATTTTATTTTTTTCATTTTGCAGCACAACAATGCGCAAACAATAAGACATCTGCTAAACAAAGCAATACTGTCTCACAATGAAAATAGACTTGGCATTAACACTTCTCTGCCCTTGAAACTCACATTCATTGAAATAGCATTGAAACCCACACACCACAACCAAAGAAAATGCATCTGGCCAGTGGTGGATAAAGATTACCTTTGGGCTATTTTCAAATCATTATCCCCTTGCACACAAAACAAGAAACATACATGTGTTCTTTTCTTTGATATACCTTCTTGACTTTAATAAGTTATATTCCTTGTATAATACAGCACACTTGCTAGACAGAAGGATTTAAAATTTATTGTTTGAACAGTTTTCCAGTAGGCTGTACTGTAGACAATGAAACAAAATGCATGAACCAATAATGACAAAACTGCCCAATTCAGAACATTTTCATCATAAAAGTCTACTTCCACACCCACACTATAAATAGAATGACAGTAGTGTAACCCATAGGCATCTTGCACAGCTTCTAGCATTTATTTTCAACTTCAGTTTTTTTGGGGTGGGGCAACAGGCCAAAAACCAGGGACACATTTTAAACATTGCTTGTATAATTTTGGAAAGTTGCTAGAATAAAATGTGTTACCACCATGCATGTCAATGGCAAGACTTGAACCCAGGGTCCTATGCACTAGGGTCAGAGTAACATACCACAATGCCAAATCAAAAGTTTCCAGAAATAAAAGGAAGACTGAAACTTAATGGCTATCATTTAGTGAATTCAGTTCTCACTTCTCACCATAGCTCTCAACTTCATATTACAAAAAATCCTGGACAAATAATGCCAATAATGGGGAATACAAATTCAGTTCTTACTTCTCACTATAGCTTTCAACTCTTAGAACAAAAACCTGGACAAAGCTCACAAGTGGTGGTGGCTAGGGACTTACCAGGGACACATTTTAAACATTGCTTGTATAATTTTGTAAAATTGCTAGAATAAAAGGGCACGTTACCACCATGCATTTCATTGACAAGTCTTGAACCCAGGACCCTATGCACTACAGTCCGAGCAACATACCACTATGCCAAATCAGCAATTCCCTAAAAATTAGGAAGACTGAAACTTAATGGCTATCATTTAGTGAATTCAGTTCTCACTTCTCAGCATAGCTCTCAACCTCTTAGCACAAATAACTTAGTCAAAGTCAATAATGGGGGAATACAGATTCAGTTCTGACTTCACACTCACCATAGCTCTCAACTCTTAGCACACAAAAGTCTGGACAAAGCTCAGAAATGGTGTGGCTAGGGACTTCAGGCTCGAGCCTGAATACCTCTAGCCAACACACACACACCACACACACACACACACACACACACACACACACACACACACACACACACACACACACACACACACACACACGCTACTGCCAATAATCCACTTTCTGTTTCTACTTGCATTTGCAGCCAGAAATGAAATGATGCTGCAAGCTCCTTGAGCTCAATTCCGACTGGTTGATAACCCTGATGGAGCTGATGTAATCACGCACATGATGATGTCAGCTCCGACAGTGCGATATTCAAAAACATAAATAAACTAAAAGAAAAAAAGGAGATGAAGGGGTGCCACTCAGGAATCATGGCACCCATTTATTTGGACCCCAAAACTCGGTAAAATCCAAGTAATTTGGTGTGGTTGAAATGTATGATAATGCCCCATTTGGCATGTACCTCCCTAGACACCTGTAACAGCTGGAGAGGCCAAAAAAGTACCTCACAAAGAGGATCCTAGGCCTTAAACACATGTCCTACATGGACAGACTCAAAAAACTCCAGCTATTCTCTGTCTCATATTGTCTACTAAGAGGCGATCTCTGCTTGACTTACAAAGCCATGTCTGACCCAGCTCTGTTAGAAATGCTACATCTAAAGAAATCCCAATCCCTCCACACCATACACTCCAGAGACCTCATCCTTATTACTACAATCAACAGAACATGCTGGAGGGACAGGTTCATAACCCAGAGACTGCCCATACTCTAGAAGAGACTTCCCATACATGTCAAGTAGAGCACCTCACTAGCACTCTTCAAGAGAAATCCTGAAGAATGAATGGGAGATAGAAAGTTCACCCTGGGAATCACTCCAGTGACAGGTGGCACAATACTAGGGCACTTCTATGGGCTAGGCTTGTAAAGGCCCCAAAGACATTAGCCTAGTAGACACCTATGAACCTATGACATCAGCAGGTAATGTGTGGGACAAGATGTTGGGTGGGTTGCATGAAATGGATCTGTAGGCATCTGCAATAATAAAAATACTGTTAATCCTTGGTATTGGAGCAGTAACTATGGGACACATAGTTCTGCTCTTCTGTATACAGACACACACATACACCTAGTTAACTGCAGCAAGAGCAGAATCACTATTTATTTAAGTGCACAGACTATAGAACACAATACATTACACAAGCACCATGGCACAATTCTGACTTTTACAAGACTACAGGTGAACTTATAGTAGATTATATTAGCAGGCCATGTGAAAAACAAAATTTTGGGAGGCCTGCATATCTTCATATGTTCATAGGAGGATACTAGCCTAATTACCTTATGGTATTTAGAAGCCTAGTTGTGTAAAAACACAAGTACCCTTGTTTAGCATAGCTGTATGGTCATTGTTAGTAGACTGATGTTGTGAGCAGCACCAACTGGGCCTATCCATTTGGGACATAAGTGCCACCCCAGACATGACTTTAGAATCACCCAACCAGTAGTCAAGGTTGCACTTGAACAGGGTCATTGAGGAGCATTGCTTCACATGCAGTGGGAGCCTATTACAGAGGATTGTGAGTCATTGGGGGGTATATCTGTCTTGCCAGTATGTTCTGTTTATGTCACAGACTAGGTTGAGAACCCTGAACCAAGTTATTCCTGTCCCGTTTGATTTGAGATGTCCAGTATTTCCAGTAGGTCAAAGTCTGAGACTGCTATGTAGGGCAGGTATAGGTCACCTCTCAGCAGCCTGCATGATACTGAGTGCATTGACAGGTCTTTCAGTCTTTTCATGTATGTCATGTTTGGAGGCTCTGAAGTCTCCCAGGCACAACCCTGTGTTTTCTCCAATTGCTGCAGGTGTCTGGTAAGGTACAGACAGAAGGGACACTGTACTCAATTTGTGGTCTGATAAGGGTAAAGTACTGCAGAGATATGATCACCCAGGTCTTGGTTGTGGTGTCCATATGTATATGTGCAATGCAGAATGTGTGTGTGTGTATGTCACCACTATTGACACATTGTGATGAAACTGTAGATTGCTATCAACATGTGTTCCGAAGTCTCACAACACTGTGTTTGACCTTAGAGGGGTGCTATGCATATCATAATTAGCAGGAGTACTTCATTGCCAAAGGGGACAATGAATCATTGTATGCTTTAAGGTTCAGTCCATGAGTTTGTCACCAGTCATTTGTGTGTGGCAACACTTTCTGTAATATGTTACCATCATTGGGGGACTCTATATTAGTGCATACATTTACCAGTCATCTGCAAACTTAGTAAACCACAGGCCATCTACCATTGCTTGCACTTCAGGGAAGTAGTTTGCAAATAGTTGAGGGCCTAACACAGGTCATTGTGCCATTCTAATGGTAACTGGCTAGTGGTGGAGGTGCAGTCCCCGACTTTGAGAGTGAGTGTGATGTCAGTGAGTCAGTTGCCGTCCCCTCTAATACTGTAATTACCGCATAAGAGATCTTCACTATGACACATGAATTGGATATAGTGTCAAAGGTCTTGCACAACTCAACATAGGTGGTATGTCCTGTTATCCCTCATCCAGGTCTTTGGGGTTGGTATACAAAAGTACACAAGGTTCAGTAAGCAAGATCTACCCTTGATAAAAACAAAATGGGTAGGGTCAAGTGTGCTGAATGTTGCCTATGTCCCTGAGGATATGGTTCATGCTCATTCCTTCCCTAGCCTTGCAAATAAGTTTTTTTTAGGCTTATGGGTCAATAGTTGTAGTTCTGCATGTTACCAAATTGATGTGCATTGTTCAGCATCATACAAACACTGTCCCCCAAAACACTATAGACAAACAAAGACAGAAAATGGAAAAAGAAAAAAAAAGAAGCAAGTAATTCAAATGAGGAAAATCAATGTATGATATATACACAAGAAAATGATGGCTCACTTCAGATATGTCTACATAGATCTGGATCTGAACTCTCACTCTAATGCACCTTCAGAACACAGGATGAGTGCATTATCCCTCTTTGCCATACAAACAGTGTTGCAGAAAAGAACAGAGCTCAGTCTGCATACAGCCAAGTGCAGCAGCATCTACAGTGATATCAAACCATACAAGTGTTATTTGTACATTTATTATTTTTGGATGTAATGTATCTAATGATCACGCAATCTGTTATGATTACTATTTGCAAATATTCAGCTGTGTCTTACATTTCTGTGTTTGTTTGCCATTCTTCATTTATCTGACCAGTAATCTGAGGCATGTAATGTATACACCATTATATAGTACTGGCAGTAAAATGCGTGAGGATATTAAGTGGAAATAATATCATATGCAATTGCCAACAAATGAAGGGCAGTTTGGATGTTAAGGAACACAACCTGTGAATTGTGTGCTGCTTACTTACATTTCCAGCCTTACATCTAACACTTTGTAGATCTAACCTGACACACCCAGTGGAAGTAAGGCAGCCTGCAGTGCTGTTGTGTTTTCCTTTTCCCAACCACTAATTGTTCACAGTTGCAATCCATTAAAAACAAACACTGAGGTAGTGCATGCACTATGTTTACATCTCATACATGGATCTAAGTATTTGTGATTCAGCAATTATGATGAGTTCACACCTCATCTGCATCTTCACCATGCTAACAGCCCTGAATCTACACCATATAAAAAGGCAACAGGGTAGTTAGGAAAACTGATGGTGATTAGACCTGTTTATGTTAAGAAGATTTCATATAAGCTATTTCTTCAGGATATATCTGCACAGGGGAGAACTGAATTTCAGAAGATATGTGTTCATTTTGTCAGCTACATACTGCATATGCTGGAATGTATATAAGAAACATCTGAAGCAAAGGTTTTTACACGTTTATCTGCATGCATTAGTTAGAAGTGTATTGATGGCATGGGCATGTCTGTCAAGCCATTTCAGAGATATACATGACTGCCAATACATGAAAATGAAATTCTGTGTGACACATATGTATAAATGTTTCAGGGACAGTTCCTTTGATGGCACCTATAGCATTTCAATAATGGTTTATTAGCAAAATGTGTCATTTTCCTGTTATTTTGTGGATGGGGCAAAGGTGAGTTACTGTTTTGGTACAAACAAGGATACACTGTTTTTTAAGGGGGAGCAAAGGTGAGTTAATGTTCTGGCACAAACAAGGGTATGCTGCTCTTGTTACTCTCCTTGTTTTGCATCCTGTCTGCTGTCCATAGTTCACATCTGTAGACTGTTTCATGTTTCTTCATTGGGTAATACTGACTGGTTACCTTTTCTGTTTTATTTGGAAACAATTATTTTGTAGTTATGTGCATTATCCTTCTGATGTCTTTCAGGACGTCTAAAAGTATGCCACCCAAGTATTTCAATCTTTGGAGACTCCCCTTCACCGACGTTGAGAACCAGGTGATTGTGGATGCCTTTAGGCAACATGGTGCTCTTCTGCTGGAAAGGGGACAGGAAGATGTGGCAAGTAGGATGCAAACATGGTGCCAAATAGTTGTTGATGTGAATGCTGTGGGTGGTCACATCAGGACATATGAGCAGGTGCACCACAGGGCCACTGATATGATCACATCTGCATGGAAGACAGCAGCTCAGTGGGCCATGACCAGATGGTTAGCAGGATAGGGGCTGCTAGGCAACCACCACTAACACCCAATGAAGAGTTCCTGGCCAACATCAGGGATCCAAACAGCTCCCAGGAAAGTGCAATACAGCATGTGCAGGATGGTGGCAACTGTTTCAGAAGCAGCTAGCACGTACCAGGAGGAACTTCCATGTAGGCTTTGGTACCTCAGCAGTTGAATACTGTTATATAGTAAAACAATTGAAATCAATAAGGTACTTCTGTGTCACTTGTTTTTTTTTTTTTGGGGGGGGGTGAATTGCTACAGTTATTAGCTTAGGCTGGAGTTGTCAGCCACATTCTTGTTGAAAGTATAGTTAATGGGCATATAAAGGGGTAACAGTATTACCCATGTGTTACTGTTAATTGTGATAATGTTGCCCTTACCTCTTGCTTAACTTCTTCCAGTACTGTCTGGATTGCAGAGGAGAATTTCATCTGCGGAAGGTAAGCTAAACATTTTATGTCAGTGCTGCTTGGCAATTTTCAAGAAATAATTTAGTGTGTGCTGTTGATGTCATGCCTGTTGTTTGCACTGCTGTACTGTCTGTAATAGTGGCAGCACTATTACTTTGTTAGCATATGTTGGACTGTAGTAGTGTAGGTATTAATTTTCCTGTGTTTGTTGTTTTTTATCACAGGTGATCATGACAATGAGAGTGTGGGCCCCCTGATGTCAGTGTATCAGCAGAATCTAATGATGATGGTGGCCAAACTGAGACACAGTCTGAGGGTGCAGAGGTTAAATCTGACACTGAGGTTGACATAAAGCCATCCCATACAATTTCGTTGGACACAGCCAGTGGGCATACACCTACCCATTCCAGTCATCCTTCAAATATTGGACAGGTGAAGGGCAAGGCCACTGATAAGGGAAGTGTATCTACTGTGGCTTCAGTGACTGTTGAGTCTGGCCATAGCCAAAGTGTATTATGCAGGAGACTGGATAGGGGTGCTTGGAGGAGGCCTGCTGTCCCTCCTCCACCTGGTGCAGGTGTCTCTACCCCTGCCACTCAATGTATATTTAGGGCTGTCATGGAGGCATAGGCATGTTCCCATAGGTGTTCCAGACAAATGCTCAGGGTTGTAGATTTGGCACAGTCTGGCATGTGTTACTGTCTCCACAGTGTTGCCGATTCAATGGACTGGATGAATGGCACTTTGGAACTAGGGTTGTCTGTGATGGAGCAAGGGGTGTCTGTCATGGAACAAGCATTGTCTGTGATGGAAAGTATTCTGAGTGGGAATGGCTTCCTCATGGGCATAGGTCAGCCACATCATCTGCTGTCAGCCAACATGGCTGTGTCTGATCACACTCTCATGGTGACAGTATTTTCAGTGCTCCATCAGTGAGTGTGCTATCCACACCCAGACTTGATAGGCCATGGGGTCATGGTCCTGGATATCCTCATGAAGAGAACTCATCCAGCAGACATCAGTCATGTTCAGGTAGTAGCAGTGCATCTGACCATGGGTGTGGATGTCTCAGAGCAATTCCTGGCAAAGCCAGTTCTTGTGGTCAGAGACAACCACTATGAAGTGCCATCTCTGCATGTATGGGTCACAACTGTCCGACATACCAAGATGTAAAGTCAGCACAGAGTTTGGCTGTGTTATTGCAGACACTCACACACCAATTTCACCTACAGGACCCCCCACTACTGAAACACACACACACACACACACACACATACACACACACACACACACACACACACACACACACACACACACACACACACACACACACACACACACACACACACACACACACCAGTTACTGATTTATTTTGTCTTACTGGCCATTTTTTGGTTTATCCAAATGTCTGCCTGCTTATCTTTCTTACTCACACAAACTCACATACTTTTTGTTTCAGCCTAGGCTTCCTGCTTCCTGCCCCCCACCACACAACATCCTGTGCAAGTGATGATTACTGTGCCGTATCCTTGTTTTCTATCTTTTGTATTCAGGGATGCATAAGCTTTGTGTCTGATGCTCAGGGTGTATAGATAACTTAGTGCTTTATATTTGCATTTCTGGTGTTGGACTGGTAATTGTAGCTTTGAATTATATTGGCCTTGGAAAGTTAGACAGTTGATAGCATCAACATTTCTCAGCTTTATAGTGAGTGATCTTGTCAGGGTGGTGAAGTATGAAACTACAATATATATCATTACTTTCTAACTTCTCTCTTTAATGATTTTCCTGTATAAACGTATGGTGCTAAACTTAGGGCATGCAGTGATCATCAGTACATTTGAGAGGTATGACTATGTGTGAATTTTTGATGCCTGAAGCCTACTACTTAGTAATGGACACTCAAATAAGTCTCTGCTGTCATGTGTTAAGGCAATTTCTGTACAAATCTCCCACCTTTTACTTGCTTACGGGACCAATCAATGAAATACAAGGATATGCCGCAGATTCACATTATTAAACAATGCATTCCAGATTCAGGACTTACCTTGCAAATGCAGCAGTTGCCACAGTTTTAGTTCAGGGCTGACTCTGTCTGATGTAAACAGTACACAGCCAATACAGCCAATACATGGGGAGGCAAAGGTTGTGTCAGTTGCCTGGCATCAATGTTACTATATGTATGTGATTAGGAGGAAGGTTTTAGGCCCATAGGTGATGAGTGAGTGTGCTATGAATTGTCTCTTAGACAATGTAAAGGCATACTGAGCATGCTTATGTCTATCTACCACCCACAGCACCTGGTAGTTCCCCTACTGACTCCTCATCTGCCTATCACTATAGTGACATTGACATTGGTGGTGGGATATGTGCCCCTTCCCCTTCCCCTTGCTAATCCTGCTGAAGCTGTTTCCTCAGGATTATGTTGTGTAGAGGGGCACATAATGAGAATATCTTTGTACATGAACATAAATTGTACTGCAGGGTTCCCCCAGATGTATCTAGGTACCAGAACTGTGACTTCAGCAGCCCAAACACACACTCTTATGATATTTCTGGTTTAAGCATGTGCCTCATTATGGTGTTCTTCCTTGGGTGTGTGCATTTCTGATGGATGTCATCAGCCATGGTTTCAGTGCATGGCCTGCATTGCCCAATAAGTGATCCTGTGAGATATCCCCCCTAGAAAACATCTGGTACAGTTTGGAGGTGTGCTAGATATGTAAGTTATGGTAACTGCCAGGGTTGCTAGCACACATGTTTAAGATGATTCCCTTGGCATTACACGTGACTTGGCAGTTGATAGAGTGGTAGCCCTTTATGTTTATGTAGATCCTAGCCAGTTACCTGGGTGGTGCCTTAATTTCTACATGTATGCAATCTATGGCACCCAGTACTTCAGAGTAGCGTGCCTCACAATGGAACTCCTGCATATTTCTTGTCCTCTTCTCAGAACTACGGGGAAAATATATGCGGCCATTGGCATGTTGGAGCATAGCACTGAGGAATTGGTGGATGATCCTAGATGCTGATGCCTGTGACTCCCGCAGCATGTCGCCTGTTAGTCAGTGAATGGTACCTGTAGCCAAGATTCTAAGGGCTGCACATACCTTTGTCTCCACTGGGATGGATTCCCCTCAGTTGACTCTGGCTCTGAGTTGATGACAGCAGAGATCGCAGAGTTCCTGTAGTTTATCCCTGCCCACCCTTCAGTGCTCTACAATTTCCAAGTCATGTAAGTTGTAAAAGGTTATATGGGGCCTGAAAACTATTCTCCTTCTCAGCCTAGGCCTATTGATAGCAGCAGCAGCATTGGCTTCAGCCTGTATCACATTTAAATGAATTAAAGCAGCAGCAGCCTCTAACATTCTGTCCATATAGACTTCTTTCAGTGGCTGTTTTCCAAAAGTTTTGGAATTGTCAGGAAAAAACAGCACGGAGTCTACATGGATGCTTTATAGCTTGTTGAATAGCTCCACCACATTGGATTGGTTGATTACCATGCAATTCAGTCTCTTATGCTGTAATTAGCACGCCACAATGTTTACCTTGTTTGCACGGGTGTATGCCTCTACATGGTGCTTACTGAATCTAAACGTCATTGCTACCATGTAGGGTTTACTGAATCCCCCTGATTATTTTTATTTTAGCTTCACATTCCTATTGGTAAGCCATTGAGGTATGCAACTCTGCACTATGCTTACAGAATCTAAATTTCATTGCTACTGCCCCCCCCCAATTATTTTTATTTTTAGCTTCACATTCCTATTAATAAGTCATTTTGCCCAGAGTTTTGCTTTCTTCCTGATACTTCGCTGTTTCCCAAATTTTCTCTGTCACGATGCCCACAATTTCCTTTACCTGCTCTGCTACTGCCTTCAGCACACCTGTATCCATCATGTATCCCAGTGTCATTTTCGCATAATTCTTCCATCTGGCATCTGCAGTATATAATCTTTCATAGTATTTCCTAAACAGTTCCATAATTATTGCTGGATCTTGAACCAGAGAATACTCAACAGAGGAAAATATTCCAGCAATGATTTGTTGCAGCTTCTGCTGCTGCATTCACACTACCAGTGCCTTTTGCTATGCTAGTGAGTTATAAAAAATTATCCCTATCAGACTTCTTATTTGAATTGAAAAAACAATCTTCATTTAATTGCAATTCCAAACTTCTGGTCTTTCCTTTTTAATCTATTTATTTTTTTCCAAAGACAACATGCATCTTTACTTCTTTTATTACTTCCACTTTCAGCCTTTCCCATCCCTCAGACACTTGTCTGTTCAACTCAAGTACATTTACCTTGATAACAGTTTTACATGTTGAGACTGATATGCTTCCTGCAATATTGATAGTGAACGTGAAAATGGGTGTTACATATAATAAATCTCAGAAACTGTGCCTCACTCTTCCTTTTTCTCTGAGGTATGGTGACCTTGGAGGTAGTATATTTAAGTGGGAAGAGGTTGTGGTGCCACCTCCTTCCCTCCCCCACTTTGGAAATGAAGTGCAGATTGTTCACTGCCACAGATAATTTTAAAGGAGAATAATAATTGTCCATGTGTATTTTTCTCCTTTAGTTTCACTGGTTTTCCATAATTCCAGGACTCACATTGCAGTCTAGGTATTAGAATAGGAAGCCATTTATCTCTCATATTTGTTAGCTGTGCTTACAGTTGTCTACAAAGTTCCTATTTTTGTATATTAAACATGAAGGTTTCAGTATTACTCTAGATTTTGGGATGTATTTTTCCCAAGGGATATGTTAAGGTATGCCAACTGCATGTCTGTAAACTTTCATTGTAGGGTAAACATGTTTTGTGAAAATGTATATTTAATCAATTCCAGAACCCTAATTCAATTTCATTCAAAGATATTAGAATAAAATGTCTTCCAAACCCGTAGCCCCTGTGTAAAGCCCCTCACATCTCCATAATCTTGAAATTTGAATTACATTTGGGCCATGTCTTATATCCTTGACACTAATTACTACGTGCTATTCTCAGATAAGAAGTTACAACTGCTTGAAAAATAGCAAGCACTTTTATATGCGCTCTAAACTCTATTGAACATTCCACATGAGAAATGACAACTAAAGGTGCTCTACCATTCTCCACCTCAAACGATTTGCATCTCTCATATCAACCATTGCCATGTTTAAAGGTTTCTTTCATTATGAAGTGACACACTCTTGATACTAGGAAGACTATTAATCTATACTTTGCTGCCTAAAATGATGGTGCCTAGCTCTTACCATTTGCCCTTGAAGGGATTGGGGGTTGGCATAATGGTTATGCTGTTTCCCTGACAAATACAAGGTACAAGGGTTTGGTCCCCATCTTGGAGAAAAGGGCTAGGCTTAAAATAGCCCACAGGAGCAGCTAACCTAATACTTACCTATGAACCTAAGATGATTGTATGCTCATCGTCATCAAGATATTTCTCCTACTAGAGAATAATCCAAAGGCATGACTTCTTCATATATGGTATTAAAATAGTTTTACTATTTTTGTTGATCATCCCACTTACATTCCATGTCAACAACCTCATATAATATATGAAACAGAAAATACCCTTTTTGTTATCCTGATGTTAGTACCCCATTTTTATATATGGTCTTAAACTATAAAACTAAATGTTGTTTGTCTTTTTGGCTTTTCCCAGTTTGGGGTCGCCACAGCGGACCTCCGGTCTGCTAATGATTGGCAGTAGATTTTCACAAATGCCGAGGTGCCAGCTCGACGTTCAACCTTCAATGAAGGCACGCCCATTTACGCATGTCTTTCGAATGCCCACCCAACCATGGGGAGGACATGCAGACTCCACACAGAAGGCACTCCCCGCACTCCAGCCAAGAATCGAATGGGAGAACCTCTTGCTGTGAGGCAACAAAACTAAATGTATACAACAAAAATCTTTACATCTATGCATGCCCATTATTTGAGAATGTAAGAATAAATCACTGAGATTTTTTTGTATAAAATAAATAATATTGCAACTATGTATAAATCAAACCAAACTGAAAAAGACACAGCACATTGAAACCATAACTAAGCAACTACTCTTAGTGCCCTTTATCCAGCATACAGACATGTTTGTCCAATTATGAAATGTGTTAGGTATCCTCACCCCCCCTCCATAGTCACCTACATCCCTGTAGTCTTTTTTCCCTCTTAACAGCTGACTATTGGTTGCAACCAGCTACTGCCCTGTTTTGCTGGTTCTAACAGAGCTGTCATTGTCAACCCCAGTCTCCACCTGACCATTATCTGAGGTTGGAGAGGAGATCAAGAAAGATGATATAATGATGCTGCTACCAGACAGTGTGCTATAACTTCACCACTGTATCCGTGGCAGCCTTAGGAGCTCTGCAGTTGCTACCTTTGGGAGGTGCATGCACACTTCGGCACATGTGTAACCACCTAACTAAGTTGTATATAACTAGCAAAATGTAGCTCACCAGGCTCTTAATGCAGCTATTTCAGCAAACCTGTGCTGTCTTTCTCCCTTATGGAAGGTGATCCAGCACTGATCTCTCACACCCATTCTCGATCCAGCATTGATCACTCACACCCATCCTCGATCCAGCATTGATCACTCACAGTCATCCTTGATCCAGCATTGATCAGTCACACCAAACCTCCACAGGTTTTAAAACAATTTTCACTGCAGTATGAAATCTTTTGATACCTGCTGTGTAATCAAATCACGGTAATATTCAAACATTGCTAGTCATCTGTTTAAACCTCTAGCTCATGTTATCACTTTCTGTGCTGGCATGTCTTCCTATTTTCCTGGTGTTGCCTCTCAAACTTGCCTTTTTATGTTGCTCCTCCTACATACTGCTGTAAAACTATTACTTCCACTAACAGTTTACTTATATAATTTCCCCCTCAAATTTCACTTTTTAAAAGCATACTCATATAAATTAATTTCTGTTTTCTTTCCTTCACTTTCTTTGGTTTGAACCATTATTTTACTCATGTATTTGAGTTTTTCATGACCCACAATTTCTTTTCTTTTGATATGTATGGTTGTCTTTTGTGAAGCTCTGTTTATGTTTACAGTGCATCCCATTTGCATTCATTCTGTTAAACTGATTAAAGTAATTGTATTTTTCTTATGTTCCTTTTGGACCATTTGCGGTTGTATTATACACTGATCTTTTCCCCCTGCATCTCCCCTAAACAAGGACAACTTGTGCCCACACTGACAACCTCAATAAATAAATGCTAATAAATAAATAATAAATATCCCCATATCATGAAAGCCCTTATTCTCCTTTTTTTTTGTTTTATTAAAGATATTTTAGTTTAAGCCGCGGTTGGTCCTCTTTGGTCTTTTGAAAAATATCCCCAATTTCCCGAACAAAATATTCATACATTCAGAGCTATGAAGTCAAAATTCTTCAATTCTTAGTTGATTATAGATGAGCATAGCAGGTGGGTTTCTCCTGTGTGCACTTGTGGACTAGATCTGCGAGGTGTTTTTCACAAGATCACTTATGAGTATCAAATTTGTCACGTTTCAGTTATACAAGGTTTACAAAGCTTTCCTTATGCTTCTAATATAAAAGCATAGACACCTGGTATAACTAAACACAGCCAACATGTGACAATGGGCATTTCCCTATGAAATTCATTAAAAACTCCATGGTATATGAAACATAACTTTTCATTACCTATAACTACTCAGCAATGTCAGCAGTTATGCAACATATTCATTTTTCATTATATACCATTTTTCTAACTTTTACATTTCAGAGTTAGTCAGAAGCATGCACATAGCCATGCAGTGAGACATAAAATAAAAAAAAATAATCAACTATCCTCAGCATTTCCTCTCTCACATGAGCAATTGGTCACATGGTCTCAGTGACAAGCTCCTCTCTACCAATGATGCTTCATTTAAGTGAAGCATTACAGCCAATGCCCCTGTCCAAAACTTTGTAGTCATCTTATCGGAATATTCTTTTAGATCTCTCCCAGTACCCCTCATTGATCTTGTACATATTCTGCAAATTAGACAGATAAATAAAAAAAAATGCACCTTTGTTTCTTAGACGATATAGTTAAAAAATAAACTGTGGTTAGAGTTTCAGGGTTAACTCAAATTTTCTGAAGTCATTTTCTGACACCAGGTCTTCCTTTTCCCTTTGTTGAATTTTGTATCTAAAATGAGAAACTGATTTAGAAAAGCACACCTTCTTTGCTGTTTATCTCTTTACTACTCATCATGCCACAATACGTGGCAATGGATCATCATTCACTTCCGTGGTCTCATGCAAAATGCCACTGGTCATCTTCTCATGCTCATACTCCCACAGGACGTTTGATATGTCTTGTATATTTGCAAAAGCTTTGGTTTGTGTGGAAAAAAAATGTAAAAAGGTTGTATATTATTATCTTGAACTTCAGGTTCTTTGCACTCCATTCATACATGATTATTGAAAACTGGATTATTTTACTGGTCTGAAAAGATTTTTCCTTCTATTTTATAGGTATTTGCTAGGAATACACATCAAAACTGAAACTAATCTTTTATAGAAATGGTCTCTTGTGTCATTGATTTATATTAAGGTTACTAGTCTGCTACCACTTGACATTACCTAAAGACCCTTTGTGCTCTTTCAGTTTTGATTTCATTTATGCCAGTGCCAGTCCATACTGATGGAGTTTCTGTTTTGAGTACAACAAGTCATTGCCTCTTACTTCTATAGTTATCCATTCGTGCTGACACGCTTTGTCAAAGCTTTGTGTTCTTGATCACTTTTCATTTTCTCCAGCATTCATAATTCCTATTCAAAGTATTGAATTGCTCCTTCTATGCCTATTTTTCCTGTGGTAAGGCCAAGATGGTAACTTGATGTTGAATACCTGATCAATTTCAATATCTGTTTTGAATCCTTCATGAATTGCATCACATGGTTTATTGTTGACTTTTGTTTTTTTTTCCTTCCAAAATTTTTGCTAACAGTACCTCTGTATGATCACTAGACTCAATTAACCCCAGATTTTCAGAAACAGCTCTGCTTCTTTCTCTCACTGTCCTATATTAACAAATGAGTCTAATATTTTAGTAGACTTTCTTCCTGTTACTTGTTTTTTTTTTATCAAACATTACCTGTTTTCAGTGTGTATGAAAAGTAATGCATTGCTCAGATACATATTAATTGTCTGCTGTATATGAGATACTTGTCTTTAGCCAATTTACAAAAACTGCCTTTGGGAATTGCCTAAGGCACATTTGTCTCCTTAGAGTACCACAACAGAAGTCCAGACAATAAAAATGTATTAATACAGAAATGTTCACTAGAAACTCAAGGGTAAGTACACATTCTTAAATGATCAGCTTCTCTGAGACAGAATTTTAAATAAAAAAGTGACCGAACTCCTTCAGGATATAACTACATGAATACCATTACTTCTGCACATCATGCCCACACTTAAAACTTTATTTTGTTCCTCTTTGCTCTGCTGCCTGCCAACAATTAACCCCTTCTGGGCTACTCATTCTAATTGTTCAAAATCAATAGGGAAAGTGACCATCAAGTGAGGCCATCATTTAGGCAGCATCATGGAAGGTTCCTGATTTTTTTCTCAAAGTCCTATTCCCTGTGCACACTTGGAGCATGCACTGGTCCATGTTTACTGGCTGCCTTTGACTTCTGCCATGGGCATAACCAGAAAGCACTCTTGCCTTTCAGTGCTCAAGAATTGGTGGTGTTTCCTTCATCTTCATTGGATAAATCTCAGAATCACACTGTCATGGGAGCTCACTGAGCCCCTGCATCTATCTCCCCCAGGGGAGGCAAGACGTTCACAATCATTCTTTATCCACAATCATTTCCTCGCTCCTCTATATCGAGGGTGACAAACTGAACCTCATTCACCTCTATTACAGTTAATGCTCCATCCATCAGTGTGCCGGCATCATGCGATCTTGATATTGAAAACATGACAAACTACATTCTGGAGAAGCAATAACCAGCCAAGAAATACAAATCAGGTGCTCTCCTGCTATATGAATCACTGTACATCTGCATGAACATGTAACCCCTCTGCATGTCAGACATACACATTCATCTATTTAATATCAATTCCAGAGAACAGAGAGCTGCACACTGAATTTCCAACTGAGTGTGTACTAAATATTTATGTTACAGTAAGTAATCATATCCCCATGCATATTTCAGTTATACCACTGTGTATCCTTTTAATCATTCCAAATTTATGCTTGTGGGATCTCTGCACAAGTGCTGCTGATCACTTAGGTCGCTTTCTCTATTTTATTTATTAATTGCAGCTTAAGCTGGTTTGTCAGATTAGCAGTATCGAAAAAGAATGTTTCTCCAAATATGCACCTTCTAGGTCAGAGAGGGATAACAGATGTGCAAGTTGATACACAGCACCAGAAATCATGGCCCACCCATGGCTGTAAGCTTTGAAACATATCTGACTGAAAGACTTTATGCAGTACTATTTTTTTGTTTGTTTTTGAGTTTCTGGATATAGAACAGTTGTTATAGCTACAGAAACTGAAAATAAAACATTTATGCATTTGAAGAACAAACCTTTTCCTGCACATTATAGAACATCTGTATTACAAAAACCTTTGTTGACCCATCCACAACCCCTTTTCCCATTTTTGCACATGAGGTCAGGGTGTTACTTCAACAGTGACAATCATCTAGATCCAAAGTTCACAGGTGGGTGGCTAGCCCTGCCCTGGCTCTTCTTCATACCACACACACTCACATGCACACTCATAGCTAATGGCAATTTACCAAGTCCAATCCTCCTACCTTTTTAATAAAAAAAAATCCTAAAGGACTGTGACAGAAACTGAGGGAAGCAGGGTTTAAGTTTGGATAGTGAGGATTCTATGTAGTTAGTAGATACTGATGTAAGAGAAAAGGAATTTGAGGGATAGGTAGGAGAAGATGAGAGTATGGAGTCCTTGTCTTTTTTCCTGGTGGGACGAAAATTGATTATGATTGTTATTGAGTCAATAAAGTGATTATTAAATGGAATGGCTGTTTCTTCTGGTGTTAAGTTTGGGCATGGGTTTGGAGGGCTATGGTTTCCTGGGTGCAGTATGTGATTGATAGCGTTCCAAAATTTTCGGGGGTCAGATTTTAGGGAAGTGGGACGATTAGCATAGAAGTTTGTCTTGTCTTTGTGGATAACTTTATTTTATTCCTTAGTTCTTTGTACGTCTGTAAGAGGAAAGGGGTCTTTGTTTTAGTCCACAATTTCCATACCCTATCTCAATTTTTCATAAGGGTAAGGGTAGATTTGGTAAGCCAGGGAGTTGTCTTGGATCTGATTCTAATTGTGCAAAGAGGAGCCAGAGAGTTTAGAATGTTGAGAAAGGTGGTGTTAAAGGACTGGACTGTGGTATCTAAGGGGAGAGTGGTAAGATGAGAACAGTCAATTCTAGAGAGTTGGTCAATGAAACAGTCTGAGCTAAAGGGTGAGGTATTGCGGGAGGAGATGAGCTTGGAAGTCTTTAGCAGACATGATCTAGCCTTAACAAAGAAAAAATGGTTAAACAGTTGAGAGGTTACCAGAGATTACCTATATCCTTGTTGATAATGTCCATAATGATTCTTTCAATTGCCTTACAGATGAGACTAGACAGGTTTATGGGTCTATAATTACCTATGTTGGGTGATATTCCACCCTTGTTCACACATATGACTGTTGTTGTGCACAATTCTACTAGAAGATAGCCTGTCTGAAAGTTGTGGTTAAGTAGGAATCCGACTGTGTCTGCTAGGTCATGTTTTATTTTACTGATAAGACAATCTGTGATGTTCTCAGGGCTCATTGATGCTGTGTTTTTAGCCTTAGAGAGAACATAGAAGAGCAGCTCTGTTGAGAAGATATGCTGAGTAATGTCTGCATGTATACTTTGGGTGATGATCAGAGAGGCCAGTGGGGTGAGGTTTGATCTAAATCTTTCAGCTAGAAAGTTGTCTATTGCCTCCAGTTGAATATTGGCGGTACCATGCACAACCATCTGTGTGCATAGCTGTGTATTTCCCTTAAGATTTTGCACTTACTTAAAAACCTCAGCTTTGGCCGGCTAAGAACTTGCTATATTCAACTGGACGTATAAGAGAATTTAAGTACCTTTATCTGCTTTTTTTTCCAAAAAAATACAGTATTTAAATTGATTTTAACTGTGTGGAAGGAATATTAGCTGAACTGGAAGTTTTCACTCTGCTTTTCAGTGTGGAAGGAATATTAGCTGAACTGGAATCTAGTCAGTGTTTGCTGAGTTTTGTTATTTGCTAGTAATTACAGGTGTGGGGGTAGTCACATTATTTGATTTCCTGCCCTTGCCTATTTAAGTGGTACAGTGTGAAATATTTTCTGCTTAAAAACCTCAGCTTTGGCCGGCTAAGAACTTGCTATATTCAACTGGACGTATAAGAGAATTTAAATACCTTTATCTGCTTTTTTTTCAATAAATACAGTATTTAAATTGATTTTAACTGTATGGAAGGAATATTAGCTGAACTGGAAGTTTTCACTCTGCTCTTCAGTGTGGAAGGAATATTAGCTGAACTGGAAGTTAGTCAGTGTTTGCTGAATTTTGTTATTTGCTAGTAATTACAGGTGTGGGGTAGTCACATTCTTTGATTTCCTGTCCTTGCCTATTTAAGTGGTACAGTGTGAAATATTTTCTGCTTAAAAACCTCAGCTTTGGCCAGCTAAGAACTTGCTATATTCAACTGGACGTATAAGAGAATTTAAGTACCTTTATCTGCTTTTTTTTTTCAAAAAAATACAGTATTTAAATTGATTTTAACTGTGTGCAAGGAATATTCACTGAACTGGAAGTTTTCACTCTGCACTTCAGTGTGGAAGGAATATTAGCTGAACTGGAAGTTAGTCAGTGTTTGCTGAATTTTGTTATTTGCTAGTAATTACAGGTGTGGGGGTAGTCACATTCTTTGATTTCCTGTCCTTGCCTATTTAAGTGGTACAGTGTGAAATATTTTCTGCTTAAAAACCTCAGCTTTGGCCGGCTAAGAACTTGCTATATTAAACTGGACGCATAAGAGAATTTAAGTACCTTTATCTGCCTTTTTTTTTCAAAAAAATACAGTATTTAAATTGATTTTAACTATGTGGAAGGAATATTAGCTGATCTGGAAGTTTTCACTCTGCTCTTCAGTGTGGAAGGAATATTAGCTGAACTGGAAATTAGTCAGTGTTTGCTGAATTTTGTTATTTGCTAGTAATTACAGGTGTGGGGGTAGTCACATTCTTTGATTTCCTGTCCTTGCCTATTTAAGTGGTACAGTGTGAAATATTTTCTGCTTAAAAACCTCAGCTTTGGCCGGCTAAGAACTTGCTATATTCAACTGGACATATAAGAGAATTTAAGTACCTTTATCTGCTTTTTTTTTCAAAAAATACAGTATTTAAATTGATTTTAACTGTGTGGAAGGAATATTAGCTGAACTGGAAGTTTTCACTCTGCTCTTCAGTGTGGAAGGAATATTAGCTGAATTGAAAGTTAGTCAGTGTTTGCTGAATTTTGTTATTTGCTAGTAATTACAGGTGTGGGGGTAGTCACATTCTTTGATTTCCTGTCCTTGCCTATTTAAGTGGTACAGTGTGAAATATTTTCTGCTTAAAAACCTCAGCATTGGCCGGCTAAGAACTTGCTATATTCAACTGGACGTACAAGAGAATTTAAATACCTTTATCTGCTTTTTTTTTCCAAAAAATACTGTATTTAAATTGATTTTAACTGTGTGGAAGGAATATTAGCTGAACTGGAAGTTCTCACTCTGCTCTTCAGTGTGGAAGGAATATTAGCTGAACTGGAAGCTAGTCAGTGTTTGCTGAATTTTGTTATTTGCTAGTAATTACAGGTGTGGGGGTAGTCACATTCTTTGATTTCCTCTCCTTGCCTATTTAAGTGGTACAGTGTGAAATATTTTCTGCTTAAAAACCTCAGCTTTGGCCGGCTAAGAACTTGCTATATTCAACTGGACGTAAAAGAGAATTTAAGTACCTTTATCTGCTTTTTTTTCCCAAAAAAATACAGTATTTAAATTGATTTTAACTGTGTGGAAGGAATATTAGCTGAACTGGAAGTTTTCACTTTGCTCTTCAGTGTGGAAGGAATATTAGCTGAACTGGAAGTTAGTCAGTGTTTGCTGAATTTTGTTATTTGCTAGTAATTACAGGTGTGGCTGTAGTCACATTCTTTGATTTCCTGTCCTTGCCTATTTAAGTGGTACAGTGTGAAATATTTTCTGCTTAACAACCTCAGCTTTGGCCGGCTAAGAACTTGCTATATTCAACTGGACGTATAAGAGAATTTAAGTACCTTTATCTGCTTTTTTTCAAATTAATACAGTATTTAAATTGATTTTAACTGTGTGGAAGGAATATTAGCTGAACTGGAAGTTTTCACTCTGCTCTTCAGTGTGGAAGGAATATTAGCTGAACTGGAAGTTAGTCAGTGTTTGCTGAATTTTGTTATTTGCTAGTAATTACAGGTGTGGGGGTAGTCACATTCTTTGATTTCCTGTCCTTGCCTATTTAAGTGGTACAGTGTGAAATATTTTCTGCTTACAAACCTCAGCTTTGGCCGGCTAAGAACTTGCTATATTCAACTGGATGTATAAGAGAATTTAAGTACCTTTATCTGCTCTTTTTTTCAAAAAAATACAGTATTTAAATTGATTTTAACTGTGTGGAAGGAATAATAGCTGAACTGGAAGTTTTCACTCTGCTCTTCAGTGTGGAAGGAATATTAGCTGAACTGGAAGTTAGTCAGTGTTTGCTGAATTTTATTATTTGCTAGTAATTACAGGTGTGGGGGTAGTCACATTCTTTGATTTCCTGTCCTTGCCTATTTAAGTGGTACAGTGTGAAATATTTTCTGCTTAAAACCTCAGCTATGGGCGACTAAGAACTTACTATATTGAACTGGACGTATAAGAGAATTTAAGTATCTTTATCTGCTTTTTTTTCAAAAAAATACAGTATTTAAATTGATTTTAACTGTGTGGAAGGAATATTAGCTGAACTGGAAGTTTTCACTCTGCTCTTCAGTGTGGAAGGAATATTAGCTGAACTGGAAGTTAGTCAGTGTTTGCTGAATTTTGTTGTTGCTAGCAATTACAGGTGTGGGGGTAGTCACATTCTTTGATTTCCTGTCCTTGCCTATTTAAGTGGTACAGTGTGAAATATTTTCTGCTTAAAAACCTCAGCTTTGGCCTAAGTACTTGCTATATTCAACTGGATGTATAAGAGAATTTAAGTACCTTTATCTGCTTTTTTTCAAAAAATACAGTATTTAAATTGATTTTAACTGTGTGGAAGGAATATTAGCTGAACTGGAAGTTTTCACTCTGCTCTTCAGTGTGGAAGGAATATTAGCTGAACTGGAAGTTAGTCAGTGTTTGCTGAATTTTGTTAGTTGCTAGTAATTACAGGTGTGGGGGTAGTCACATTCTTTGATTTCCTGTCCTTGCCTATTTAAGTGGTACAGTGTGAAATATTTTCTGCTTAAAAACCTCAGCTTTGGCCGGCTAAGAACTTGCTATATTCAACTGGACGTATAAGAGAATTTAAGTACCTTTATCTGCTTGTTTTTTCAAAAAAATACAGTATTTAAATTGATTTTAACTGTGTGGAAGGAATATTAGCTGAACTGGAAGTTTTCACTCTGCTCTTCAGTGTGGAAGGAATATTAGCTGAACTGGAAGTTAGTCAGTGTTTGCTGAATTTTGTTATTTGCTAGTAATTACAGGTGTGGGGGTAGTCACATTCTTTGATTTCCTGTCCTTGCCTATTTAAGTGGTACAGTGTGAAATATTTTCTGCTTAAAAACCTCAGCTTTGGCCGGCTAAGAACTTGCTATATTCAACTGGACGTATAAGAGAATTTAAGTACCTTTATCAGCTCTTTTTCTTCAAAAAAATACAGTATTTAAATTGATTTTTAGTGTGTGGAAGGAATATTAGCTGAACTGGAAGTTTTCACTCTGCTCTTCAGTGTGGAAGGAATATTAGCTGAACTGGAAGTTAGTCAGTGTTTGCTGAATTTTGTTATTTGCTAGTAATTACAGGTGTGGGGTTAGTCACATTCTTTGATTTCCTGTCCTTGCCTATTTAAGTGGTACAGTGTGAAATATTTTCTGCTTAAAACCTCAGCTTTGGCCGCTAAGAACTTGCTATATTCAACTGGACGTATAAGAGAATTTAAGTACCTTTATCTGCTTTTTTTTCAAAAATACAGTATTTAAATTGATTTTAACTGTGTGGAAGGAATATTAGCTGAACTGGAAGTTTTCACTCTGCTCTTCAGTGTGGAAGGAATATTAGCTGAACTGGAAGTTAGTCAGTGTTTGCTGAATTTTGTTATTTGCTAGTAATTACAGGTGTGGGGGTAGTCACATTCTTTGATTTCCTGTCCTTGCCTATTTAAGTGGTACAGTGTGAAATATTTTCTGCTTAAAAACCTCAGCTTTGGCGGCTAAGAACTTGCTATATTCAACTGGACGTATAAGAATTTAAGTACCTTTATCTGCTTTTTTTTCAAAAAGACAGTATTTAAATTGATTTTAACTGTGTGGAAGGAATATTAGCTGAACTGGAAGTTTTCACTCTGCTCTTCAGTGTGGAAGGAATATTAGCTGAACTGGAAGTTAGTCAGTGTTTGCTGAATTTTGTTATTTGCTAGTAATTACAGGTGTGGGGGTAGTCACATTCTTTGATTTCCTGTCCTTGCCTATTTAAGTGGTACAGTGTGAAATATTTTCTGCTTAAAACCTCAGCTTTGGCCGGCTAAGAACTTGCTATATTCAACTGGACGTATAAGAGAATTTAAGTACCTTTATCTGCTTTTTTTTCAAAAAATACAGTATTTAAATTGATTTTAACTGTGTGGAAGGAATATTAGCTGAACTGGAAGTTTTCACTCTGCTCTTCAGTATGGAAGGAATATTAGCTGAACTGGAAGTTAGTCAGTGTTTGCTGAATTTTGTTATTTGCTAGTAATTACAGGTGTGGGGGTAGTCACATTCTTTGATTTCCTGTCCTTGCCTATTTAAGTGGTACAGTGTGAAATATTTTCTGCTTAAAACCTCGACTTTGGCCGTCTAAGAACTTGCTATATTCAACTGGACGTATAAGAGAATTTAATTACCTTTATCTGCTTTTTTTTCAAAAAAAAATACAGTATTTAAATTGATTTTAACTGTGCGGAAGGAATATTAGCTGAACTGGAAGTTTTCACTCTGCTCTTCAGTGTGGAAGGAATATTAGCTGAACTGGAAGTTAGTCAGTGTTTGCTGAATTTTGTTATTTGCTAGTAATTACAGGTGTGGGGGTAGTCACATTCTTTGATTTCCTGTCCTTGCCTATTTAAGTGGTACAGTGTGAAATATTTTCTGCTTTAAAAACCTCAGCTTTGGCCGGCTAAGAACTTGCTATATTCAACTGGACGTATAAGAGAATTTAAGTACCTTTATCTGCTTTTTTTTTCCAAAAAATACAGTATTTAAATTGATTTTAACTGTGTGGAAGGAATATTAGCTGAACTGGAAGTTTTCACTCTGCTCTTCAGTGTGGAAGGAATATTAGCTGAACTGGAAGTTAGTCAGTGTTTGCTGAATTTTGTTATTTGCTAGTAATTACAGGTGTGGGGGTAGTCACATTCTTTGATTTCCTGTCCTTGCCTATTTAAGTGGTACAGTGTGAAATATTTTCTGCTTAAAAACCTCAGCTTTGGCCGGCTAAGAACTTGCTATATTCAACTGGACGTATAAGAGAATTTAAGTACCTTTATCTGCTTTTTTTTCAAAAAAAATACAGTATTTAAATTGATTTTAACTGTGTGGAAGGAATATTAGCTGAACTGGAAGTTTTCACTCTGCTCTTCAGTGTGGAAGGAATATTAGCTGAACTGGAAGTTAGTCAGTGTTTGCTGAATTTTGTTATTTGCTAGTAATTACAGGTGTGGGGTAGTCACATTCTTTGATTTCCTGTCCTTGCCTATTTAAGTGGTACAGTGTGAAATATTTTCTGCTTAAAAACCTCAGCTTTGGCCGGCTAAGAACTTGCTATATTCAACTGGACGTATAAGAGAATTTAAGTACCTTTATCTGCTTTTTTTTTCAAAAAATACAGTATTTAAATTGATTTTAACTGTGTGGAAGGAATATTAGCTGAACTGGAAGTTTTCACTCTGCTCTTCAGTGTGGAAGGAATATTAGCTGAACTGGAAGTTAGTCAGTGTTTGCTGAATTTTGTTATTTGCTAGTAATTACAGGTGTGGGGGT
Source organism: Protopterus annectens (assembly GCF_019279795.1). Lineage (NCBI taxonomy): Eukaryota > Metazoa > Chordata > Ceratodontiformes > Protopteridae > Protopterus > Protopterus annectens. The sequence goes on from NC_056733.1 coordinate 437,735,752, forward strand.
AGTCACATTCTTTGATTTCCTGTCCTTGCCTATTTAAGTGGTACAGTGTGAAATATTTTCTGCTTAAAACCTCAGCTTTGGCCGGCTAAGAACTTGCTATATTCAACTGGACGTATAAGAGAATTTAAGTACCTTTATCTGCTTTTTTTTTTCAAAAAATACAGTATTTAAATTGATTTTAACTGTGTGGAAGGAATATTAGCTGAACTGGAAGTTTTCACTCTGCTCTTCAGTGTGGAAGGAATATTAGCTGAACTGGAAGTTAGTCAGTGTTTGCTGAATTTTGTTATTTGCTAGTAATTACAGGTGTGGGGGTAGTCACATTCTTTGATTTCCTGTCCTTGCCTATTTAAGTGGTACAGTGTGAAATATTTTCTGCTTAAAACCTCAGCTTTGGCCGGCTAAGAACTTGCTATATTCAACTGGACGTATAAGAGAATTTAAGTACCTTTATCTGCTTTTTTTTCAAAAAATACAGTATTTAAATTGATTTTAACTGTGTGGAAGGAATATTAGCTGAACTGGAAGTTTTCACTCTGCTCTTCAGTGTGGAAGGAATATTAGCTGAACTGGAAGTTAGTCAGTGTTTGCTGAATTTTGTTATTTGCTAGTAATTACAGGTGTGGGGGTAGTCACATTCTTTGATTTCCTGTCCTTGCCTATTTAAGTGGTACAGTGTGAAATATTTTCTGCTTAAAAACCTCAGCTTTGGCCGCTAAGAACTTGCTATATTCAACTGGACGTATAAGAGAATTTAAGTACCTTTATCTGCTTTTTTTCAAAAATACAGTATTTAAATTGATTTTAACTGTGTGGAAGGAATATTAGCTGAACTGGAAGTTTTCACTCTGCTCTTCAGTGTGGAAGGAATATTAGCTGAACTGGAAGTTAGTCAGTGTTTGCTGAATTTTGTTATTTGCTAGTAATTACAGGTGTGGGGTAGTCACATTCTTTGATTTCCTGTCCTTGCCTATTTAAGTGGTACAGTGTGAAATATTTTCTGCTTAAAAACCTCAGCTTTGGCCGGCTAAGAACTTGCTATATTCAACTGGACGTATAAGAGAATTTAAGTACCTTTATCTGCTTTTTTTTCAAAAATAATACAGTATTTAAATTGATTTTAACTGTGTGGAAGGAATATTAGCTGAACTGGAAGTTTTCACTCTGCTCTTCAGTGTGGAAGGAATATTAGCTGAACTGGAAGTTAGTCAGTGTTTGCTGAATTTTGTTATTTGCTAGTAATTACAGGTGTGGGGGTAGTCACATTCTTTGATTTCCTGTCCTTGCCTATTTAAGTGGTACAGTGTGAAATATTTTCTGCTTAAAAACCTCAGCTTTGGCCGGCTAAGAACTTGCTATATTCAACTGGACGTATAAGAGAATTTAAGTACCTTTATCTGCTTTTTTTTCAAAAAATACAGTATTTAAATTGATTTTAACTGTGTGGAAGGAATATTAGCTGAACTGGAAGTTTTCACTCTGCTCTTCAGTGTGGAAGGAATATTAGCTGAACTGGAAGTTAGTCAGTGTTTGCTGAATTTTGTTATTTGCTAGTAATTACAGGTGTGGGGGTAGTCACATTCTTTGATTTCCTGTCCTTGCCTATTTAAGTGGTACAGTGTGAAATATTTTCTGCTTAAAAACCTCAGCTTTGGCGGCTAAGAACTTGCTATATTCAACTGGACGTATAAGAGAATTTAAGTACCTTTATCTGCTTTTTTTTCAAAAATACAGTATTTAAATTGATTTTAACTGTGTGGAAGGAATATTAGCTGAACTGGAAGTTTTCACTCTGCTCTTCAGTGTGGAAGGAATATTAGCTGAACTGGAAGTTAGTCAGTGTTTGCTGAATTTTGTTATTTGCTAGTAATTACAGGTGTGGGGGTAGTCACATTCTTTGATTTCCTGTCCTTGCCTATTTAAGTGGTACAGTGTGAAATATTTTCTGCTTAAAAACCTCAGCTTTGGCCGGCTAAGAACTTGCTATATTCAACTGGACGTATAAGAGAATTTAAGTACCTTTATCTGCTTTTTTTTCAAAAAATACAGTATTTAAATTGATTTTAACTGTGTGGAAGGAATATTAGCTGAACTGGAAGTTTTCACTCTGCTCTTCAGTGTGGAAGGAATATTAGCTGAACTGGAAGTTAGTCAGTGTTTGCTGAATTTTGTTATTTGCTAGTAATTACAGGTGTGGGGGTAGTCACATTCTTTGATTTCCTGTCCTTGCCTATTTAAGTGGTACAGTGTGAAATATTTTCTGCTTAAAACCTCAGCTTTGGCCGGCTAAGAACTTGCTATATTCAACTGGACGTATAAGAGAATTTAAGTACCTTTATCTGCTTTTTTTTCAAAAAATACAGTATTTAAATTGATTTTAACTGTGTGGAAGGAATATTAGCTGAACTGGAAGTTTTCACTCTGCTCTTCAGTGTGGAAGGAATATTAGCTGAACTGGAAGTTAGTCAGTGTTTGCTGAATTTTGTTATTTGCTAGTAATTACAGGTGTGGGGGTAGTCACATTCTTTGATTTCCTGTCCTTGCCTATTTAAGTGGTACAGTGTGAAATATTTTCTGCTTAAAAACCTCAGCTTTGGCCGGCTAAGAACTTGCTATATTCAACTGGACGTATAAGAGAATTTAAGTACCTTTATCTGCTCTTTTTTTTCAAAAAAATACAGTATTTAAATTGATTTTAACTGTGTGGAAGGAATATTAGCTGAACTGGAAGTTTTCACTCTGCTCTTCAGTGTGGAAGGAATATTAGCTGAACTGGAAGTTAGTCAGTGTTTGCTGAATTTTGTTAGTTGCTAGTAATTACAGGTGTGGGGGTAGTCACATTCTTTGATTTCCTGTCCTTGCCTATTTAAGTGGTACAGTGTGAAATATTTTCTGCTTAAAAACCTCAGCTTTGGCCGGCTAAGAACTTGCTATATTCAACTGGACGTATAAGAGAATTTAAGTACCTTTATCTGCTCTTTTTTTTCAAAAGAATACAGTATTTAAATTGATTTTAACTGTGTGGAAGGAATATTAGCTGAACTGGAAGTTTTCACTCTGCTCTTCAGTGTGGAAGGAATATTAGCTGAACTGGAAGTTAGTCAGTGTTTGCTGAATTTTGTTATTTGCTAGTAATTACAGGTGTGGGGGTAGTCACATTCTTTGATTTCCTGTCCTTGCCTATTTAAGTGGTACAGTGTGAAATATTTTCTGCTTAAAAACCTCAGCTTTGGCCGGCTAAGAACTTGCTATATTCAACTGGACGTATAAGAGAATTTAAGTACCTTTATCTGCTTTTTTTCAAAAAATACAGTATTTAAATTGATTTTAACTGTGTGGAAGGAATATTAGCTGAACTGGAAGTTTTCACTCTGCTCTTCAGTGTGGAAGGAATATTAGCTGAACTGGAAGTTAGTCAGTGTTTGCTGAATTTTGTTATTTGCTAGTAATTACAGGTGTGGGGGTAGTCACATTCTTTGATTTCCTGTCCTTGCCTATTTAAGTGGTACAGTGTGAAATATTTTCTGCTTAAAAACTCAGCTTTGGCCGACTAAGAACTTGCTATATTCAACTGGACGTATAAGAGAATTTAAGTACCTTTATCTGCTTTTTTTAAAAAAATACAGTATTTAAATTGATTTTAACTGTGTGGAAGGAATATTAGCTGAACTGGAAGTTTTCACTCTGCTCTTCAGTGTGGAAGGAATATTAGCTGAACTGGAAGTTAGTCAGTGTTTGCTGAATTTTGTTATTTGCTAGTAATTACAGGTGTGGGGGTAGTCACATTCTTTGATTTCCTGTCCTTGCCTATTTACGTGGTACAGTGTGAAATATTTTCTGCTTAAAACCTCAGCTTTGGCCGGCTAACAACTTGCTATATTCAACTGGACGTATAAGAGAATTTAAGTAGCTTTATCTGCTTTTTTTTTCAAAAATATACAGTATTTAAATTGATTTTAACTGTGTGGAAGGAATATTAGCTGAACTGGAAGTTTTCACTCTGCTCTTCAGTGTGGAAGGAATATTAGCTGAACTGGAAGTTAGTCAGTGTTTGCTGAATTTTGTTATTTGCTAGTAATTACAGGTGTGGGGGTAGTCACATTCTTTGATTTCCTGTCCTTGCCTATTTAAGTGGTACAGTGTGAAATATTTTCTGCTTAAAAACCTCAGCTTTGGCCGGCTAAGAACTTGCTATATTCAACTGGACGTATAAGAGAATTTAAGTACCTTTATCTGCTTTTTTTTCAAAAATACAGTATTTAAATTGATTTTAACTGTGTGGAAGGAATATTAGCTGAACTGGAAGTTTTCACTCTGCTCTTCAGTGTGGAAGGAATATTAGCTGAACTGGAAGTTAGTCAGTGTTTGCTGAATTTTGTTATTTGCTAGTAATTACAGGTGTGGGGGTAGTCACATTCTTTGATTTCCTGTCCTTGCCTATTTAAGTGGTACAGTGTGAAATATTTTCTGCTTAAAACCTCAGCTTTGGCCGGCTAAGAACTTGCTATATTCAACTGGACGTATAAGAGAATTTAAGTACCTTTATCTGCTTTTTTTTCAAAAAAATACAGTATTTAAATTGATTTTAACTGTGTGGAAGGAATATTAGCTGAACTGGAAGTTTTCACTCTGCTCTTCAGTGTGGAAGGAATATTAGCTGAACTGGAAGTTAGTCAGTGTTTGCTGAATTTTGTTATTTGCTAGTAATTACAGGTGTGGGGGTAGTCACATTCTTTGATTTCCTGTCCTTGCCTATTTAAGTGGTACAGTGTGAAATATTTTCTGCTTAAAACCTCAGCTTTGGCCGGCTAAGAACTTGCTATATTCAACTGGATGTATAAGAGAATTTAAGTACCTTTATCTGCTTTTTTTCAAAAAATACAGTATTTAAATTGATTTTAACTGTGTGGAAGGAATATTAGCTGAACTGGAAGTTTTCACTCTGCTCTTCAGTGTGGAAGGAATATTAGCTGAACTGGAAGTTAGTCAGTGTTTGCTGAATTTTGTTATTTGCTAGTAATTACAGGTGTGGGGGTAGTCACATTCTTTGATTTCCTGTCCTTGCCTATTTAAGTGGTACAGTGTGAAATATTTTCTGCTTAAAACCTCAGCTTTGGCGGCTAAGAACTTCCTATATTCAACTGGACGTATAAGAGAATTTAAGTACCTTTATCTGCTATTTTTTTTCAAAAAAATACAGTATTTAAATTGATTTTAACTGTGTGGAAGGAATATTAGCTGAACTGGAAGTTTTCACTCTGCTCTTCAGTGTGGAAGGAATATTAGCTGAACTGGAAGTTAGTCAGTGTTTGCTGAATTTTGTTATTTGCTAGTAATTACAGGTGTGGGGGTAGTCACATTCTTTGATTTCCTGTCCTTGCCTATTTAAGTGGTACAGTGTGAAATATTTTCTGCTTAAAACCTCAGCTTTGGCGGCTAAGAACTTGCTATATTCAACTGGACGTATAAGAGAATTTAAGTACCTTTATCTGCTTTTTTCCAAAAAATACAGTATTTAAATTGATTTTAACTGTGTGGAAGGAATATTAGCTGAACTGGAAGTTTTCACTCTGCTCTTCAGTGTGGAAGGAATATTAGCTGAACTGGAAGTTAGTCAGTGTTTGCTGAATTTTGTTATTTGCTAGTAATTACAGGTGTGGGGGTAGTCACATTCTTTGATTTCCTGTCCTTGCCTATTTAAGTGGTACAGTGTGAAATATTTTCTGCTTAAAAACCTCAGCTTTGGCCGGCTAAGAACTTGCTATATTCAACTGGACGTATAAGAGAATTTAAGTATCTTTATCTGCTTTTTTTTTTCAAAAAAATAAAGTATTTAAATTGATTTTAACTGTGTGGAAGGAATATTAGCTGAACTGGAAGTTTTCACTCTGCTCTTCAGTGTGGAAGGAATATTAGCTGAACTGGAAGTTAGTCAGTGTTTGCTGAATTTTGTTATTTGCTAGCAATTGCAGGTGTGGGGGTAGTCACATTCTTTGATTTCCTGTCCTTGCCTATTTAAGTGGTACAGTGTGAAATATTTTCTGCTTACAAACCTCAGCTTTGGCGACTAAGAACTTGCTATATTCAACTGGACGTATAAGAGAATTTAAGTACCTTTATCTGCTTTTTTTTCAAAAATACAGTATTTAAATTGATTTTAACTGTGTGGAAGGAATATTAGCTGAACTGAAAGTTTCACTCTGCTCTTCAGTGTGGAAGGAATATTAGCTGAACTGGAAGCTAGTCAGTGTTTGCTGAATTTTGTTATTTGCTAGTAATTACAGGTGTGGGGGTAGTCACATTCTTTGATTTCCTGTCCTTGCCTATTTAAGTGGTACAGTGTGAAATATTTTCTGCTTAAAAACCTCAGCTTTGGCCGGCTAAGAACTTGCTATATTCAACTGGACATATAAGGGAATTTAAGTACCTTTATCTGCTTTTTTTTTCAAAAAAATACAGTATTTCATAGTTTCATAGTTTCATAGTAGTGTACTAGGCTATCTGCCTGGGGGCATTTACAAGCCTAGCCAACAGTGATGTGGCCACCCCATACTATAAGCTTCACTCTAGTTGTGACACATGTGGAACCCCATTATTTAGTAAACTATACCTCTGTCTAGTAGTGACACAGGTCACTCCCGGGTAAACTTGCGATCTCCCATCCATGTATCGAGATTTTCTTGAACAGTGCCAATGAAGGGCTCTGTCTCACGTGAACTTGGGATTTTGTTCCAGAGTATGGGTAACCTCTGTGTTATGAATCTATCCCTCCAGCATGTCCTATTCATATTTGTGCATAGGTTGAAATCTTTAGCTCGTGTGGTTCTGGTGGATTTGGATTTTTGAGATGGAGCATGTCCATCAATTCCTGGTTGGACATGGCCCTGTATGTTAGGCACAAATCACCTCTGAGCAGCGGTATGCTACTGAATAGAGCTGGAGTTTCTTTAATCTAGCTGGATAAGGCACATGTTTTAGACCTATGATCCTCTTGGTGAGGTAGGTACTTCTGGGGTCTTTCCAGTTGCTGCATGTGCCGGGTGAGATACATCCCAAATGGAGCATTATATTCGATCATGGGCCTGATGAGGGGAGGAATACAGAGGTACAATGACCTCCTTTGATCTGGATGAGAATCCCTTCATGATGAGATGGGCTAGGTAGAAAGTCTTTCTGACCACTTTGGCAACATGGTTGTCAAAGGAGAGGTCACTATCGACTTGAGTCCCCAGGTCTCTGATTACATCTTCTGTATTCAGTGGGTTATTGTCTACAAGATAGTTTGTGGGTACTTTGTTTTCCCAAAGGGATGACTATACATTTTTGGCGTTAAGTTTGAGGCCATGATTCCGGCACCAGTTGTCCGTTTCAGTGAGACCTTTCTGTAGGATGTGTGTGTCAGCAGGTGAATCCACTATGGCGCCCAGTTTGCAGTCATCTGCAAACTTTGTCAGCCATAATCCTTCCATGTTTGCTTTCACATCTGAAAAATAAATGCCGAATAGGAGTGGACCCAAGACTGAGCCTGTGGGACACCACTTGTGACGGGTTTTGAGTCTGACATGGCTCCAGCAATTTTAACCTTATGGGTTCTGTTTTTAGCCAATTTGCTACCCATCTTGTGACATATGGATTTACATTTAGGCTGCTGAGCTTGTCGATGATGCCAGAGTGTGGTATTGTGTCAAAGGCCTTAGCCAAGTCCAAATAGGCAGTGTGGACAGCCTTGCCCTCATCGATGGCACTAGTGACTGTCTCAAAGAAGTCAACCAGGTTTAAGAGGCAGGATCTGCCTTTTACAAAACCGAACTGTGTGGGATCAAGGGTCTGCAGATCACCAATGTCGCCATTTATGAGTTCCATGATGATCCTTTCCATAGCCTTACAGATCAGGCTGGTCAAACTTATGGGGCGGTAGTTACCTGGGTCAGTTGAATTTCCCTTTGTGGAGTGGGACCACTGTTGCTGTGCGCCAGTGTTCAGGTACATATCCTGTAGTGAGGCTAAGATTGAATAAAGTTCTTAGGGGGTTTAGTTCATCTTGGAGTTCACGTCCATCGGGTCCCATAGATGCTGTGTTTTTGCCTTGTTGAGTGCTGATTTCACCTGTGTGTCTGTGATGACAGGTAGGTTACATTCAGCAGGGATAGTTACTTCATCTTTAGGGGTGAGGGAGGAGAAATTTGCACTGAACCTATCTGCCAGAATGTTGGCAATGTCAGTAGGGTCAGTGAATTTTTGTTATTGTGTACCAGCTCAGAGCATATCTGAGAATTTCCTCCCAAGGTTCTGACATAATTGAAGAAGGCTTTATGATTGTCTTTGGTATCCTTGGCAATCTTTTTTCTCAAAGTTTGCTTTAGATGTTTTTATGAGAGAGCGTAGTTTTTACTTGTGCTGATCAGGGAAGCCTTTCCCTTGTGGGATTTGGCTCTGTCCTGCAGCAGCTTCCTTCTTTGTTGTACAGTTTGTTTATAGCGGGGTCCACCAAACCGGCGTTTTTCCCTTGGTGGAGAGGGTCTTGGTTTTAGTTGGGATTGCCTGATCCATGCATTCCTGGAGATGTCCATAGAAGGCTTTTGTGAAGGATTCAGCATTTTGGGATGTGGTTTCCATTGACCCAGTAGGCTTAAAGGATATCATTTCCGACTTAAGGAGCTCAAAGTCAGCTTTTGAGAAGTTTTTCACTGTAGTCTTTTGTGCGGGGGGGGGGGTCGGGCTATGTACATCCAACGTGATCAGTTTATGATCAGATCTTACTAGTGAAGGGTTTATATCGGTGCGGAGCATTTGGACCCCATGTTTGTGGTAATCAGGTCAAGTATATTATCTCTCCTCGTAGGAGGTGACCAGTTGCTCCATAGCATTTGAGTTAATGAATTCCAGGAATCTTTGGGCCAGGGTGTTAGGGCTAGAATAGTGGGCCCAGTCTATGGTGGGGTAATTGAAGTCACCCAATATGATGGTGTTTGGTGTGACATTCATATCCTCCAGTGTTTTCAGGAATGCTTGATGGGATTCCTGGGATTGGGAGGGTGTTCTATAACATGCGACCAGTTGTATGCCAGTTTTACCTATGGTGAGTAAAACTTGTATGGTTCCTGATGCTTCATGAGCAGCCACCAATCGGGTGGTGTAGGTGTCTTATGAAAATGGACACTCCCTCCTTTGTGGTTCGGCCTGGAACTTGAGGCGAAATGCATGATATGAGGTATAGCCTGGTAGTGCTGGAGTACTCTCAGGAGCCTTGAACCAGGTTTCAGTTACTGCACAGACATCGATGTTCTCCATACTGAGAAGTGCTTCGAGTGCCTGCATCTTGAGATTTAGACTTCTGGCGTTGAGCAGCATTACCCTTAATTTTTTTCCATTTTGTTTTTATGGCGGTTGATTTGTCCTTTGAGCATTGCCTAAAAAGGCACTATGGGGTATTAGCTGAGCTGGCCAGTATCCGAGCCCAGTGGTGACAGGTGCTGAATTTTGTTATTTGCTAGCATATCATCCCAGGTGTGGGGTAGTCACATTCATTGATCCCCTAGAATGACACCAGTGATTAAGCCAATTGTTAAAACTGATATTTTGTCTTAAGGCATCATTTGGGCGAAGGCAGGATGCTGCTCAGGGTCATTCACCAGTCTGGGCTACATAATCAGAGAGCTCCTCAATCTTTTTTTTTCATGAAGTACAGTATTTCAGGTCATTCACACCCGCATGGACAGTGTGGAAGGAATATTAGCTGAACTGAAAGTTTTCACCCTGCTCTTCAGTGTGGAAGGAATATTAGCTGAACTGGAAGCTAGTCAGTGTTTGCTGAATTTTGTTATTTGCTAGTAATTACAGGTGTGGGGGTAGTCACATTCTTTGATTTCCTGTCCTTGCCTATTTAAGTGGTACAGTGTGAAATATTTTCTGCTTAAAAACGTCAGCTTTGGCCGGCTAAGAACTTGCTATATTCAACTGGACATATAAGAGAATTTAAGTACCTTTATCTGCTTTTTTTTTCAAAAAATACAGTATTTAAATTGATTTTAACTGTGTGGAAGGAATATTAGCTGAACTGGAAGTTTTCACTCTGCTCTTCAGTGTGGAAGGAATATTAGCTGAACTGGAAGTTAGTCAGTGTTTGCTGAATTTTATTATTTGCTAGTAATTACAGGTGTGGGGGTAGTCACATTCTTTGATTTCCTGTCCTTGCCTATTTAAGTGGTACAGTGTGAAATATTTTCTGCTTAAAAACCTCAGCTTTGGCTGCTAAGAACTTTCTGTATTCAACTGGACATATAAGAGAATTTAAGTACCTTTATCTGCTTTTTTTTTTCAAAAAAATACAGTATTTAAATTGATTTTAACTGTGTGGAAAGAATATTAGCTGAACTGGAAGTTTTCACTCTGCTCTTCAGTGTGGAAGGAATATTAGCTGAACTGAAAGTTAGTCAGTGTTTGCTGAATTTTGTTATTTGCTAGTAATTACAGGTGTGGGGGTAGTCACATTCTTTGATTTCCTGTCCTTGCCTATTTAAGTGGTACAGTGTGAAATATTTTCTGCTTAAAAACCTCAGCATTGGCCGGCTAAGAACTTGCTATATTCAACTGGACGTACAAGAGAATTTAAATACCTTTATCTGCTTTTTTTTTTCCAAAAAATACAGTATTTAAATTGATTTTAACTGTGTGGAAGGAATATTAGCTGAACTGGAAGTTTTCACTCTGCTCTTCAGTGTGGAAGGAATATTAGCTGAACTGGAAGCTAGTCAGTGTTTGCTGAATTTTGTTATTTGCTAGTAATTACAGGTGTGGGGGTAGTCACATTCTTTGATTTCCTCTCCTTGCCTATTTAAGTGGTACAGTGTGAAATATTTTCTGCTTAAAAACCTCAGCTTTGGCCGGCTAAGAACTTGCTATATTCAACTGGACGTATAAGAGAATTTAAGTACCTTTATCTGCTTTTTTTTCTTAAAAAAATACAGTATTTAAATTGATTTTAACTGTGTGGAAGGAATATTAGCTGAACTGGAAGTTTTCACTCTGCTCTTCAGTGTGGAAGGAATATTAGCTGAACTGGAAGTTAGTCAGTGTTTGCTGAATTTTGTTATTTGCTAGTAATTACAGGTGTGGGGGTAGTCACATTCTTTGATTTCCTGTCCTTGCCTATTTAAGTGGTACAGTGTGAAATATTTTCTGCTTAAAAGCTTTGCCCGGCTAAGAACTTGCTATATTCAACTGGACGTATAAGAGAATTTAAGTACCTTTATCTGCTTTTTTTTTCAAATAAATACAGTATTTAAATTGATTTTAACTGTGTGGAAGGAATATTAGCTGAACTGGAAGTTTTCACTCTGCTCTTCAGTGTGGAAGGAATATTAGCTGAACTGGAAGTTAGTCAGTGTTTGCTGAATTTTGTTATTTGCTAGTAATTACAGGTGTGGGGGTACTCACATTCTTTGATTTCCTGTCCTTGCCTATTTAAGTGGTACAGTGTGAAATATTTTCTGCTTACAAACCTCAGCTTTGGCCGGCTAAGAACTTGCTATATTCAACTGGACGTATAAGAGAATTTAAGTATCTTTATCTGCTTTTTTTTTTCAAAAAAATACAGTATTTAAATTGATTTTAACTGTGTGGAAGGAATATTAGCTGAACTGGAAGTTTTCACTCTGCTCTTCAGTGTGGAAGGAATATTAGCTGAACTGGAAGTTAGTCAGTGTTTGCTGAATTTTGTTATTTGCTAGTAATTACAGGTGTGGGGGTAGTCACATTCTTTGATTTCCTGTCCTTGCCTATTTAAGTGGTACAGTGTGAAATATTTTCTGCTTAAAAACCTCAGCTTTGGCCGGTTAAGAACTTGCTATATTCAACTGGACGTATAAGAGAATTTAAGTACCTTTATCTGCTTTTTTTTCAAATAAATACAGTATTTAAATTGATTTTAACTGTGTGGAAGGAATATTAGCTGAACTGGAAGTTTTCACTCTGCTCTTCAGTGTGGAAGGAATATTAGCTGAACTGGAAGTTAGTCAGTGTTTGCTGAATTTTGTTATTTGCTAGTAATTACAGGTGTGGGGTACTCACATTCTTTGATTTCCTGTCCTTGCCTATTTAAGTGGTACAGTGTGAAATATTTTCTGCTTACAAACCTCAGCTTTGGCCGGCTAAGAACTTGCTATATTCAACTGGACGTATAAGAGAATTTAAGTACCTTTATCTGCTTTTTTTTTTTCCAAAAAATACAGTATTTAAATTGATTTTAACTGTGTGGAAGGAATATTAGCTGAACTGGAAGTTTTCACTCTGCTCTTCAGTGTGGAAGGAATATTAGCTGAACTGGAAGTTAGTCAGTGTTTGCTGAATTTTATTATTTGCTAGCAAGTGCAGGTGTGGGGGTAGTCACATTCTTTGATTTCCTGTCCTTGCCTATTTAAGTGGTACAGTGTGAAATATTTTCTGCTTACAAACCTCAGCTTTGGCCGGCTAAGAACTTGCTATATTCAACTGGACGTATAAGAGAATTTAAGTACCTTTATCTGCTTTTTTTTTTCAAAAAAATACAGTATTTAAATTGATTTTAACTGTGTGGAAGGAATATTAGCTGAACTGAAAGTTTTCACTCTGCTCTTCAGTGTGGAAGGAATATTAGCTGAACTGGAAGCTAGTCAGTGTTTGCTGAATTTTGTTATTTGCTAGTAATTACAGGTGTGGGGTAGTCACATTCTTTGATTTCCTGTCCTTGCCTATTTAAGTGGTACAGTGTGAAATATTTTCTGCTTAAAAACCTCAGCTTTGGCCGGCTAAGAACTTGCTATATTCAACTGGACATATAAGAGAATTTAAGTACCTTTATCTGCTTTTGTTTCAAAGAAATACAGTATTTAAATTGATTTTAACTGTGTGGAAGTAATATTAGCTGAACTGGAAGTTTTCACTCTGCTCTTCAGTGTGGAAGGAATATTAGCTGAACTGGAAGTTAGTCAGTGTTTGCTGAATTTTATTATTTGCTAGTAATTACAGGTGTGGGGTAGTCACATTCTTTGATTTCCTGTCCTTGCCTATTTAAGTGGTACAGTGTGAAATATTTTCTGCTTAAAAACCTCAGCTTTGGCCGGCTAAGAACTTGCTATATTCAACTGGACGTATAAGAGAATTTAAGTACCTTTATCTCCTTTTTTTTCAAAAAAATACAGTATTTAAATTGATTTTAACTGTGTGGAAGGAATACTAGCTGAACTGGAAGTTTTCACTCTGCTCTTCAGTGTGGAAGGAATATTAGCTGAACTGGAAGTTAGTCAGTGTTTGCTGAATTTTGTTATTTGCTAGTAATTACAGGTGTGGGGGTAGTCACATTCTTTGATTTCCTGTCCTTGCCTATTTAAGTGGTACAGTGTGAAATATTTTCTGCTTAAAAACCTCAGCTTTGGCCGGCTAAGAACTTGCTATATTCAACTGGACGTATAAGAGAATTTAAGTACCTTTATCTGCTTTTTTTCAAAAAAATACAGTATTTAAATTGATTTTAACTGTGTGGAAGGAATACTAGCTGAACTGGAAGTTTTCACTCTGCTCTTCAGTGTGGAAGGAATATTAGCTGAACTGGAAGTTAGTCAGTGTTTGCTGAATTTTGTTATTTGCTAGTAATTACAGGTGTGGGGTAGTCACATTCTTTGATTTCCTGTCCTTGCCTATTTAAGTGGTACAGTGTGAAATATTTTCTGCTTAAAAACCTCAGCTTTGGCCGGCTAAGAACTTGCTATATTCAACTGGACGTATAAGAGAATTTAAGTACCTTTATCTGCTTTTTTTTTCCAAAAATACAGTATTTAAATTGATTTTAACTGTGTGGAAGGAATATTAGCTGAACTGGAAGTTTTCACTCTGCTCTTCAGTGTGGAAGGAATATTAGCTGAACTGGAAGTTAGTCAGTGTTTGCTGAATTTTATTATTTGCTAGTAATTACAGGTGTGGGGGTAGTCACATTCTTTGATTTCCTGTCCTTGCCTATTTAAGTGGTACAGTGTGAAATATTTTCTGCTTAAAAACCTCAGCTTTGGCCGGCTAAGAACTTGCTATATTCAACTGGACGTATAAGAGAATTTAAGTATCTTTATCTGCTTTTTTTTTTCAAAAAAATAAAGTATTTAAATTGATTTTAACTGTGTGGAAGGAATATTAGCTGAACTGGAAGTTTTCACTCTGCTCTTCAGTGTGGAAGGAATATTAGCTGAACTGGAAGTTAGTCAGTGTTTGCTGAATTTTGTTATTTGCTAGCAATTGCAGGTGTGGGGGTAGTCACATTCTTTGATTTCCTGTCCTTGCCTATTTAAGTGGTACAGTGTGAAATATTTTCTGCTTACAAACCTCAGCTTTGGCCGGCTAAGAACTTGCTATATTCAACTGGACGTATAAGAGAATTTAAGTACCTTTATCTGCTTTTTTTTTCAAAAAAATACAGTATTTAAATTGATTTTAACTGTGTGGAAGGAATATTAGCTGAACTGAAAGTTTTCACTCTGCTCTTCAGTGTGGAAGGAATATTAGCTGAACTGGAAGCTAGTCAGTGTTTGCTGAATTTTGTTATTTGCTAGTAATTACAGGTGTGGGGGTAGTCACATTCTTTGATTTCCTGTCCTTGCCTATTTAAGTGGTACAGTGTGAAATATTTTCTGCTTAAAAACCTCAGCTTTGGCCGGCTAAGAACTTGCTATATTCAACTGGACATATAAGAGAATTTAAGTACCTTTATCTGCTTTTTTTTTCAAAAAAATACAGTATTTAAATTGATTTTAACTGTGTGGAAGGAATATTAGCTGAACTGGAAGTTTTCACTCTGCTCTTCAGTGTGGAAGGAATATTAGCTGAACTGGAAGTTAGTCAGTGTTTGCTGAATTTTATTATTTGCTAGTAATTACAGGTGTGGGGGTAGTCACATTCTTTGATTTCCTGTCCTTGCCTATTTAAGTGGTACAGTGTGAAATATTTTCTGCTTAAAAACCTCAGCTTTGGCCGGCTAAGAACTTGCTATATTCAACTGGACGTATAAGAGAATTTAAGTACCTTTATCTCCTTTTTTTTTTTCAAAAAAATACAGTATTTAAATTGATTTTAACTGTGTGGAAGGAATACTAGCTGAACTGGAAGTTTTCACTCTGCTCTTCAGTGTGGAAGGAATATTAGCTGAACTGGAAGTTAGTCAGTGTTTGCTGAATTTTGTTATTTGCTAGTAATTACAGGTGTGGGGGTAGTCACATTCTTTGATTTCCTGTCCTTGCCTATTTAAGTGGTACAGTGTGAAATATTTTCTGCTTAAAAACCTCAGCTTTGGCCGGCTAAGAACTTGCTATATTCAACTGGACGTATAAGAGAATTTAAGTACCTTTATCTGCTTTTTTTTTTCAAAAAATACAGTATTTAAATTGATTTTAACTGTGTGGAAGGAATA
The DNA here is from genome assembly GCF_019279795.1 of Protopterus annectens. NCBI lineage: Eukaryota > Metazoa > Chordata > Ceratodontiformes > Protopteridae > Protopterus > Protopterus annectens. The sequence continues at coordinate 437,751,182 of NC_056733.1, forward strand.
CTAGCTGAACTGGAAGTTTTCACTCTGCTCTTCAGTGTGGAAGGAATATTAGCTGAACTGGAAGTTAGTCAGTGTTTGCTGAATTTTGTTATTTGCTAGTAATTACAGGTGTGGGGGTAGTCACATTCTTTGATTTCCTGTCCTTGCCTATTTAAGTGGTACAGTGTGAAATATTTTCTGCTTAAAAACCTCAGCTTTGGCCGGCTAAGAACTTGCTATATTCAACTGGACGTATAAGAGAATTTAAGTACCTTTATCTGCTTTTTTTTTCAAAAAAATACAGTATTTAAATTGATTTTAACTGTGTGGAAGGAATATTAGCTGAACTGGAAGTTTTCACTCTGCTCTTCAGTTAGTCCCACCCACCCTCCCTGTTTTTGTTTTGGTGTTAATCTTAGTGGCCTTGCAGCTGCCCGCCCCTCTTGTAAATTTGTGTTTGGATACTCCTTCTGGGCCCATCTCATTTGCTCACTCAACTGAGTGCAGTGAGATCATATTCTGATTTCAGGCACTCCTACTGTGTACAAAGAGAGCACCTGGGAAACAGAAAAAAAAATTAAGCCTGTTTCCTGCCTTTCCTGTTAAGTGGTATAGACTATTTGTAGGCTTCTGAGCCCCCAAGCCCTTCTGTGTTGGAGGGAAGCCTTCTAGCTTAGTTTTTTTTTCCTATAACTAGCCAGTTTTCTAGTTTCAGCACTCAAATCTGTTTCTTTGATCTCAGCACTTGTTCAGAAAAAAAAAAAAATTTCATCTGCTTTTACTGTACTTGTGTTTCTACCTACTTTTTTACTTTTGCATCATTTTAAAAGTACTCAATTGTATTTATTACTGCTTGGTGTAACTCATTCTAAGCCTTATGGTTTAAACACTTGGGCTTCGGACCAGTTGTTTTGCACTGAGAGGGTTTGTGGTCTGCACTGTAGTGGCAGAACAGGTAGCTTACATCCTTCTAGGTTGGGAACTGCTGATTGAGGGCTCAGTGTCTGTTATTCTAAAAGTGTATTAATTCTGGTTTAAGCACTTGGGCTTTCAGGCCAGTTATTTTACATTAAGAGGGTTCGTGGTCTGCACTCTTGTGGGAGGAGAGGCTGGACTCTGTCCTTCTGAGCTGGGAATTTCTGATTGAAGGCTTATAGTGCATGCATATCTGAACTGCTTCTTACTGAAGTTGGTGCGCCTTGTTTGCTGTGGCATAGACTGGATTTGGGCCTGCTGGATCTACCTTTGTTTGTGTAACTTGAGCACTAATCCAGGCATTCTCTAAAGTATTCAATTGTATTTATTACTGCTTGGTAGTAACTTGATTAAAGTTTAGCTGTCATTCTAAGTCTTTTTGATTAAGCACTTGGGCTTTAGACCAGTTGTTTTACATTAGGAAGGTTTGTGGCATGCACTGTGGTGGCAGGACAGGTAGCTTTCATCCTTCTAAGTTGGGAACTGCTGATTGAGAGCCCAGTGTCTGTTATTCTTAAAGTGTATTAGTTATGGTTTAAGCACTTGGGCTTCAGGCCAGTTATTTTACATTAAGAAGGTTTGTGGTCTGCACTCTTGTGGGAGAAGAGGCTGGACTCTGCCCTTCTGAGCTGGGAATTTCTGGTTAAAGGTTTATAGTGCCTGAATATTTGAACTGTATCTTACTGAAATTGGTACACCTTGTTTGCTGTAGCATAGACTAGATCCAGGCCTGCTGAATCTAGCTTTGTTTATATGCTTGTTGTTTGTTTGCTTGTTATTTCCCTGGAACGCTAATTCCACCTAATACGCGGCTCCTCAGCGCTTCTGTGGATCACTAGTGATATCTGCATTGCTTACTGTACTTATTTCCTTGTTTCACTTGAAAGAAAGTTACTGTTTGTCGTTTTTGCATTTAAGTTACCTGTAACACATTGCACTTAAGTTACCTGGCACTTGCTCACTAAAGCAATTATATAAGTCAGCACTAAAAATTAAAAACACTATACCCTCACTCCCCACTGGCCCTGGTTTTCAATTATTAAGGAATTCCCAATATTATTCAAGCATGTCCAAAAGTCAGTTGTCAATCTCCTCTCCGGTCCAGCTGGTGAATCTGGGAATCTTGAGGCAATGTTACAACTGCCTCATGTACACAGACAACCCTCTCCTCCTCCCAACAAATTCCAACACATGTGAGAGATGCAACCATATAGCCAAACTGGAGGCTAAGCTCTCTCATCTCAGTACTGGCATAACCAGTAAGGAGGAGAAGGAAACCACACTCACTACAATTCCAGTCTCACATAGAACTACCACGATAGCAAACCAAACACATAATCACACAAAAACATACTCGGAGGATCTAAATAAAGATCTGCTGAAGCAGCAGAGACCTCCAAAGCAGACACCCAAGCAGCCGCTACCCCAAAACAAAACACGTGCAACACATATCTCACAAAGCCAGTGTGCCAAACAGTCACAGCCCTTAAGACTAAACAACACACCTGATACACTTGCAATAGGTGACTCAATCGTCAGGCACACTGACGTCCCGCTCACCAGGCTGAACAAGGAGAGGGTCACGGTGAGCAGCCTGTCAGGTGCTAGGATCCGCCACATAACACAAGCACTCAGGTCACTCCAAGGCAAGTACAAATATGACTCAGTCATTGTCCATGCTGGTGTGAATGACCTGAGACGTACCTCCCTGGACTACATGAAAAGAGACATAAAGGAGCTCTCTGAGCATGTAGCCCAGGCCGGTATGACCCTGACCTTGAGTAGCATCTTACCCTCACCAAGAATGATGCCACAATATGAAGACAAGATGATCAATTTCAACAATTGGCTTAAGTACTGGTGTCATTCAAAGGGGATCCAATGCCTGTCAGCTTGGGATGATATGCTCGACAAGCCACGATGCTTCACTAGGGACGGCTTGCACCTGTCACCCCTGGGCTTTTGGATATTGGCAAAGGCTCTTGCTACCCCCATAGTGCCTTTTTTAGGCAAGGCTCAAAAGACAAACCCACCTCCATAGGTATCACAACGGATTAGAAACTAAGAGTGATGCTACTCAACGCCAGAAGTCTAAACCTCAAGATGCACGCACTCAAAACTCTCCTTAGCATGGAGAACATCGATATCTGTGCAGTAACAGAAACCTGGTTCAGGGCTCCTGAGAGCACCCCAGCATTACCAGGTTATACCTCATACCATGCTTTTCGGCCCCAAAACTTGGACCGAACCACAAAAGGAGGGGGAGTATCGATATTCATCAAAGATACCCACACCTCCAGGTTGGTGGCAAAGCATGAAGCATCAGAGACTATCCATGTGCAACTAACAGTGGGTAAAACTGCCTTCCAGTTTATAGCCTGCTACAGACCATCCTCCCAAACCTAGGAACCCCACTCGGCCTTCCTGAGAACACTGGAAAATATGAAGGTCTCTCCAAACACCATTATATTGGGCGACTTCAACTACCCAAACATAGACTGGGAGCATTACTCTAGTTCCAACACCCTAGCCCAAAGGTTCCTAGAATTTATAAACTCAAATGCTATGGAACAACTTGGTACCAGTCCCACAAGAGGGGAAAACATACTGGACCTGATCATCACCAACATGGGGACTCTATGCTCCAGACCAGAAGTGTATCCCTCACTGGTAAGATCAGACCATAAACTAATCTCACTGGATATTCACATCCCGACCCCACCCCCTGCCCAGAAAACCACAGTGAAAAACTTCTCTAAAGCAAATTTTACACTCCTCAAAACTGAGGTGGAATCCTTCAAAGCCCCCGGGCCTGTGGAAAATACGGCCCAGACCACAGAATCCTTTATAAACGCATTCTATGAACACCTTCAGGAATGCATGGATCATGCAATCCCAAATAAAACCAAGACCCAATCCTCCAAACGCAGACGTCCTGTCTGGTGGACCCCAGCCATAAACAAACTATACAATAGAAGGAGGAAGCTACTAAATGATAAAGCAAAATCCCGAAAAGGGAAGGCATCACTGATCAGTATTAGCAAAAAACTACGGGCACACATAAAATTGTCTAAGGCCAGCTTCAAGAGAAAAATTGCACAGGACACTAAGGATAATCACAAGGCTTTCTTTAGTTATGTTAGGAACCTGGGTGGTAATTCCCAGATATGCTCAGAATTAGTCCAAAATGACAAAAAATACACCGATCCCACAGACATTGCCAACATCCTAGCTGACAGGTTCAGCGCAAACTTCTCCCCCCCTCCCCACCAAAAGGGCAAATATCTATCCCAGCAGAGTGCTGCCCCCCTGACATCTCAGATGCTCAGGTAAGAGCTGCCCTCTCCAAAGCAAAAAACACAGCATCAATGGGACCAGATGGTGTCCCGGGCTGCGTCCTACATGAACTCAAAGAAGAACTAAACCCAAACATAAAACTACTGTTCAATCTCAGCCTTACTACAGGATATGTGCCCAAAGAGTGGCGTACAGAACAGTGGTCCCTCTCCATAAAGGTGGTGCCTCAACGGATCCTGGAAACTATCACCCCATAAGCCTGATTAGCTTGGTCTGCAAAGCTATGGAAAGGATCATCATGGACCTCATAAATAAAGATATTGGGGACCTACAAACACTGGATCCTACCCAGTTCGGCTTTGTTAAGGGCAGATCCTGCCTTTTAAACCTGGTTGATTTCTTTGAAACAGTCACCAAGGCCATTGACGAGGGGAAGGTGGTCCACACAGCCTACCTGGACCTCGCAAAGCCTTCAATACAATACCCCACTGGCATTATAGATAAGCTCACCAGCTTAAATATAAACCCCTATGTCACTAGATGGGTTGCAAACTGGCTCAAGGACAGAACCCACATGGTTATAATTGCTGGAGCCATGTCAGTCTCCAAACCAGTTACAAGTGGTGTCCCACAAGGCTCAGTCCTGGGACCTCTCTTGTTCGGTATATATTTCTCGGAGGTACAGGCCAACACGGAAGGACTGTGGCTGACCAAGTTTGCAGATGACTGCAAACTGGGCACCATAATCGACTCTCCAGCCGACACAAGCATCCTCGAAAAGGGCCTCATAGAAACAGACAACTGGTGCCAGAGCCATGGCCTCAAGCTAAATGCCAAAAAGTGTATAGTCATCCCCTTTGGCAAAAACAAAGTGCCCACAAATTACCACATAGGTGGAAATCCATTAAGTACAGAAGAAGTAATTAGGGACCTGGGGACCCAGGTTGATAGCAATCTCTCATTTGATAACCACGTGGCCAAAGTGGTTAGAAAAACATTTTATATAGCCCACCTAATCATGAAGGGATTCACATCTAGATCAGGGGAGGTCATCGTGCCTCTTTACTCATCCCTCATCAGGCCCATAATTGAGTACAATGCCCCTTTTGGGATGTACCTTACCAGACACCTGCAGCAACTAGAAGGACCCCAAAAGTACCTCACCAAGAGGATCAAAGGGCTCAAACAGATGCCATATGCTGCCCGGTTAAAGAAACTCCAGCTCTACTCAGTGGCATACCGCCTGTTCAGAGGCGATCTGTGCCTGACGTATAAAGCCATGTCCAACCCGGAATTAATGGACATGCTGCACCTCAGAAAATCCAAATCCCATCGAGCTACGCGCTCGAGAGACTTGAACCTGATACTGAAATAAATAGGACATGCTGGAGGGACAGATTCATAACCCAGAGGATCCCTTCACTCTGGAATAAAATCCCAGTCCAGGTTAGGCAGAGTCCCTCATTGACTCTCTTCAAGAGGAATCTTGATGAGTGGATGGGAGATCGTAGGTTTACCCCGGGTATCACTTCTGTGTCACTGTTAGATAGAGGCACAGTATACTAACCTCGAAAAAGGGCATAGCAAAATAAATTTAAAATGGGTGGCGAAAGCCAAACACATTCTGGCTAGGCTTATAAATGACCTAGGGCAGATAGCCTAGTATGAACCTATGAACCTATGAACAAAAGATTTGTGTCAACACCTCCAAATACAACCTTGGGTATGCATCACATGACACATAGTGGAACTGTTAATTCAAGTCGTACAACTCTACCTATTTCACATCATTATATCAATTGCAAAGATGTGTGTTTGGGCTCTGATACCATATATGAGCACATTACATATGAGATGGATGTGGTTCATGCAGAATAGTTAATGACACAAATACTGACAGCCACACAATGTTGCAACCCAGCACATGAATAACCTTTGTGAACAGCAACACAACTGGGAATTCAATGCATTCCCCAAGGTTGCAAGTGAATCTGAACTGGTTATATTGCTGTGTATATAACAGCATTATGATATTTGGATGAAAAAAGGCATATGTGCCCATGCAGTCAGTATGATGTAATACTGCTGTATGTCACAATGTCAAATAGCATTACATGATGGAAGGTATACACATTGCACACATGTGCCATACTGCAAGTGTCGCTGCAATGGTGGAAAGAGAAATGTGTAAAATGTTTATATATCTCGCTACAAGAACACATGCCTTACTAAGGAACAATATACACAGCATTAATACAGCTTTTATGGAAGGAATGTATAATGAAATGGCAGCAGTGACCATTAATACATTACCTCAAATCACAGATTGGAATACACTCCTATAGGGCTACCGTACATCTACACCTCAACAAAGCATATGTGGATGACAGCGACATTGACGTACAATCTTCATAGTGTCATAGGACATTACCAAGCTAATGACCAATATCACATTAAATTCTAGACATTATTATAGAATTTAAAATAAAAATCATTATATCTATATGATAAAAGATAGTGGGGGTGCATGCATATGTGTGCATGTGTTTGTACTCCTTATTGCCTCTGTCCATATGAGGCATGTGCACACATCTAGTGGTATGCAGATGGCTTGCAGAGGGTCCTGGAAGGGCTGTGTTTCATGATATATGTACACATCATCCAGGGTTCTACAGAAAGCATGTTATGTTGGATGAGGGAATTAGTGGATTTTGTATTCAAAGAGCTATGTTAAAGGTTATTCTGAGTGGGATACAAATGAAAAGAGATTTGAAAAATCATATACTTGCATTAATAAGTCATTAACCATAAGCACACAGCAGTTAAATGAGATCAGATTTGAATATTAGGCCTGTGTAGGTATACATACTGTATTCTATACAACACAAAAGTGACACCACCGCAGATGTCTCACTTCACAGTGCACTTCATAGAGGATTGAATGCTGAGAAGAAGATTTTGGGAGGAGTGTGTTACACAGATGTGGATTTACATCTTAGTGTAAAATTGTCTACCTACTCATATTTGAATAAACACACACATTGTCTGCTGTGAGATCAGAACCACAAGCTATCTAGCTACACAATCTAGAGAACACAGCAGATATCTGACTGTAATGCTGGCAGAGGGAACTTTAGAGAGGATCACAGCATAAGTGTATGTTGATAATTAGAGGGGATCACATCATAAGTGTATGTTGATAATAAGAAGTAGAGAGTGGTACATGACACATCTGTAGTCTAAATTTGTTTTTATAATCTTCTCTAAAATGAGCATACAAACACATTGACTGCAGTGAGATTAGAAACCCTATCTAGCTATGAACACAAACTATAAAACACATCATTTAACAGTGGTGCCACAGCACAAATCTGATTTGCATAGTGTCAGACAGCACTTTATTGCAGATGACATCATCGGTGTCTAGTGAGAAGATGTTAGAAGGAAGGTTTCACATGCTGCTCTAAAATATTCTCAAGAATGTTAACTAACTGACCAGAAACATACACAAGTTACTGCAATGAGATTAGAATCTCTAACTACATATTTATAGAACACAGTTCTTAACTCTAGGGCAACGGCACAAGTCTGACGTTCACATTATCACAGAGTAATTTAATATTCTTAGAAGACAAGGCATGCTGTATTCCCTGGAATCAAATGAGCATTTAGGGAGAAATGTTAGCAAGACCATATTGTTTTACACAGGCAAACTTCATTTGAGTCATCAAGGGAATAAACTTTTTTTCTAATACAATCTCAAAGTTGATTAAAACTTTCTTATTAGAAGAAGTGTAGTAGAATTTATGACCAGTAGGGATTATAAGAAAGTAACAAATGTTATGCCAGTGCTGGAAACTTCAATAATAAGTGTAATGCTCTTGAATCAAGTGTTACTTGTGAAGAGTATGCATGCAGTACTAATAACAGAAACATTGGGATGAATTCAATAAACCTTACACTGCTTGCTAAAACTGTGTGCATGTCATGTCACCTGGGACACACTTGTCCTCCCAACCAGATTAGAAGCATAACACCTGTGTCAGTGACACATACATTATATTTCTCCATGATAGCATAACATATTGTGAAATCAGATTTTAAAAGTAATACTGGTGATGAAAGTTTATAACCTGTCTATCCACATAATGTAAATGTCTGCCAGAAATGCCTATGCCAACAGTAAAGTAAAAGAAGATCATACAAATAAAAATTAAATTTGCCCCTGGATATTTAACTAACTGTGAAATATTTTACTAAATCTGAAAGGTACTTGAATAATACAAGCATACCTTAGCTAAATTAGAAGCCTTGTCTACAGATAAATCATATTCAAAGGAATACCAAACTTTTGTTTTGTCCAAATACACAAGTCTTCTCACCTTCATGTTCTATAGCTACATGGTTACCTTTGTATAGTGTAGATTCAGCCCTCTGAGCACAGTGAAGATGCAAACAAAGAGTGAACTCATTAGAATTGCCGAATACTTAACTTTTGACTTTGTGTAGTAGATGTAAACATATTTTAGGGTCTACACCACTGTTAGTTGTCAATGGCTTGCAAATGTGAATGATTAGTGTGAGAGAGAAGGAACACACAACAGCAATTCAGGCAACCTTCCCTGCAGTGGGTGTTTCACTGAGGATACACATTCAAAAGTGTAGAGCTAGCTTCAGCAAGCCTTTAAATGAAACAAAACATCGCACATTTATCATTTTTGTTCAATAATAGACTGTGATGAAAAAAATGTTTTTCACTGTCATGTATTTTTATATATAGGAGAATGATGCGCAATGCACTATAGACTGCATATCTGAGATTGCAGCAGAGATAAGGGAAGAATGAACATAATACAAATAGAAGACACAGCTGAATATGTGCAAACATATTCATGAATGGTTTCATTAATTCATATTGTCAGACAGTGTTTTAATATTCCTCAAAGACAAAGAAGGCATGCTGTATTTCCTGGAATCAAATGTGATTTAGGAAGAAATGTTAGCAAGCTCATATTGCTTTATCCATGCAAACTTCATCTGAGTCATTAAGGAAATTAACTTTTTTTTAACAAAATTTCAAAGTTGATTAAAACTTTTTTTATTAGAAAATGTGTAGTAGAAATTATGAACAGTAGGGATTATAAGAAAGTAAGAAATTGTATGCCAATGCTGGAAACTTCAATAATAAGTTTAATGCTTTTGAATCAAGAGTTGCTGGTGAAGAGTGTGTATGTAGTCCTAAAAACAGAAACATTGGGGTGAATTCAATAAAACCCACACTGCTTGCTAAAACTGTGTGCACATCACCTCACCTGGAACACACTTGTCCTCCCAGCCACATCAGCAAGGACATCACTCACATGGTGTGCAGTTTCCACCGATCTCTCTGGATCTCTGACAGTGGACAGGAATTCTTTATTTGGTGTCGGTGGGGGTTTGGCAACAGGACCACCCCGTATAGCCAGCTGTTCTCAGGCAACTGCAGCTGATCTCCCCAAGACTGATGAAATCATATCAGTGGCTCAATGATGTACATGATCATAATTCCTGCTGCAACCTCCTACTATATTGACATCAATCACTATCTGGTATTAAATCTGCATTCTGGCCGTCATATCCTCACATCCGGTCTTAAGCAGGAAGGGTCCATGGCACCTGAAAGCCTGAATTATCATTTCATTTTCAGAGTCTCTGAAAGGGAGGTTACATGGATTTGTAGACTTGGGTGCATAATCCTATGAGATATGAAACAGAGAAGGATAAAACACGTATCACATAACTAATTTCTAGCTTACATAAGCATTTGTCAATATTAAGCAGTGGAAATGCAATTTTCATTTAGTAAAACTGAAGGTTATGTAGTTGTCCCACCTTCCTCTCACACACAAACCAAAAATTATCCAAACCAAGGAATACCACTTAAGTAATATATTATGTTTCCCACTGAAATATCAGGATGCCTATACATCTTCAACAGAAAAGCACCTGAAACACACTTTTGTTCTTACAACACACAATGGTAGGTGGCCCCCCTACCTCCAAAACAACAAACAAAAATGAAGGTTAATTAAAATCAAGGATTACCATAGAATTATTTTTTATATGTTTCACACACAATTATCACGATGTGCACACATTTACAAAGAAAAGTCAATTTATGATTGCAATCACTTATCACTGTGTTCACCAGTCCCCTGGAGGTGGCCCTAGGCCATCTTGGAAACATAACACTTGTGTCAGTGGCACATACATTATATTTCTTCCTAATAGCATAGAATATTGTGAAATCAAATTTTAAAAATAATACTGGTGATGAAAGTTTATAACCTGTCTATCTACATAATGTAAATGTCTGTCAAAAATGCCTATGCCAACAGTGAAGTAAAAGAAGTGCATACAGATAAAAATTCAATTTTCTCCTGGATATAAATAAATATGTAATATTTTACTAAATCTAAAATTGAATAATACAAGCATACCTTAGCTAAATTAGAAGCCTTCTCCACAGATAAATCACCTTCAAAGGAATACTAAACTTTTGTTTTTTTCCAGGCACACAAGTATCCTCACGGTCAAGTTCCTTAGCTACATGGTTACCTTTTTATAGTATAGATTCATCCCTCTGAGCACAGTGAAGATGCAAATGAGGAGTGAACTCATTAGAATTGCTGAATATTTAACTTTTGACTTTGTGTAGCAGATGTAAATATATTATAGGCTCTACACCACTGTTAGTTGTTAATGGCTTGCAGCCGTGAATGATTAGTGTGAGACAGAAGGAAAACACACAGCAATTCAGTCAACCTTCCATGTAGTGGGTGTTTCATTGAGGATACACATTCAAAAGTGTGGAGTTAACTTCAGCAATCTTTTAAATGAAACAAAACATCACACCTTTATCAATTTTTTTCAGTAATAGGCTGCACTGAAAAATGTTTTTCATTGTCATGTATTTTTTTATATAGGAGAATGATACACAATGCACTAAAAACTGCATGTCTGAGATTACAGTAGAGATAAGAGAAAAATTAATACAATACAAAGAAAAATTAATACAATACAAAGAGAAGACAGAGCTGAATCTGTACAAGCATATTCATAAATGTCTGTGAGATCACTAAATATGTAAGCCACACATGCACAATCATCTAAGAATGTACAAGTGTATGTCCTGTTCATACTGTAGAGGAAATGTGAATTGCTTATATGCACATGATTTGATTGTTGTTGCAAAGTTGTATCTGTGGCAGAGAGATAAAACTCTCCAACTGTATTTATAATTTCATTACTCAGACAGTTAAAATTCAAAGCTGTGTAATTGTTTAACATGTTTAACTGCAATTTTTGTCAGTCTTGAACATTTGTGTCATGCACAGCATAGCTTAAACATTGTCAAATGTATAAAACTTTAAAAATGAATGCCACTTGCCTTGGGAAGAACAATCACACTTAGAGACATTGTATGGCAGTGAGCACATTGGAAAATAATGATAGCATAAATTACACGGTCAACCAACTTTGTGTGTAGCACAGCTTGTAAAGATATTGAGGCACACAATGCATAAGGTAGGTAGGCTGTGGTTCGAGTCTCCCATTATTTTTTACTGATAAATGATCATCAACATTATTTACAAAAATTATGTATATTAGCTTTTGCCTGTAATATTTATATGTTGCGTACCTGTGTGTAAACAGAGTTCACTACTGCAGAAAAAATGAAACATTGTTACTTGCGAAAAAGAAACCTTCTTATTTGTTTTGGCTTCCTTCTCCAAACACACTATGTGGCGTTGCTTGGCGGTCAGCACTCTGGACAGTGTTGAGGGTAAAACATACATCTTTCCCTTTGGCATCAGATGTAAGCTCATAGTAACAAAATACATGAGCTGGGGTTCTAATACAGTGCAATCCATTTTTTATAAATGGTGTACCACTGTAGTATATATCAAAAATAACAATACAAAGATAATTACACATAGCAATAAGTGTGTATAGCAAGCTGATTGAGCATACACATAATATATAAATTATATGTGTAACTGGACATATCATGACAATTATGGTTTTGTAATTCAATTTTTTATTTTTTTTTTTCTATCCTGGGATGAACTTCATACTTTATTGACAGTCATCTATACAACTCACATAACACAAGCATAGCTGTAAAACAGAATGTATTGTATGATCTGACACATATCTCAGAAATCTACTCTGAAAGTAATACAAGTATATGCATTTCTAGTATATTGTCACACATTACTCCTGCATCACACCTGAGAATGCATAAGCCAGGACCTTGTCCGGTCACACACATACACGGTTAACTGAAGTGTAGCACCACTCACTCTTTAATGTGTATATTTTCTTAATAAGTATGTTTGACAAGCATTTCTGTGGCAGTGAGGAAAAATACCTATGTGGAAGAATTTGTATTCTCCGTTTTATGTAGGTTTGAAGCCCACGTTGTACAAATTACTTTTACCAGTGTGTAAGGTCACACAAAATATGTATCAAATCATAAAATTGATCCCCCTCCCAATTCAGGTCTTAAAAGTCAAGCAGTTTAACATATCAGTGTTGACCATTGGACAAACTCTTGCTAGGTATAGCAGCAGATATGACATAAATTAATGTCAAATGTCACATTATCCTTCCTATTTCATAAATTGCCTACACCTCAGTTTGCCAGTGTTGCTCTCCACTTAATATCACACAAACTCAGTTGGCATGGTTGTGCAGGTTTGCCCACTGGGCATAAAATGCAATATCACGAATTAGAGGGAAAGCTCTAACTGGTGTTGGCTGACCTGTGCAGACATAACTGGAGCTGGGAAGGATGGTGCAAAATTTGGGGCATAAACATGGGGTGTAGAGGAGTCAATAATGTTCTTTACACTCCTCATAAAGTGTTGCAGCTGTAGGCTGTTGCAGGGGGACTATACTGGGTCTCAGAATAAGTCTCAGGACTGGAGCAGTCTAGCCAAGGCTGTCTCCAGTGTAACTTGTATACCATGCACTGGGGAGCAATGCAGTAATCATTACATTGACCTGAAATTGCACAGTCAAGCACAACTCAACCAGTGGCTGGATGACATTATGACTGCTGACATCCCACAGTTGTGTAAGTATACAGATAAAGCAACATTAACTGATACAGAAAGCTGTAGATAGCCAAGACTGGTATGCATAATGCTTTCCTGTCTCTTTTTCTCTTCTTCATTATTTGTCAGCTGCTCAGGAGATTTAATTGAACAGAGAGGTGCATGCTGAATGATTTGTAAGGCTCAGAGAGGCAAGGGGTATTTATGCAGTACAAATTAACATGATTTTATTAAACTTATTGCATTCCATGTATTACTAGCAACTTAAATATCCATACTTTAAGTGTAAAATCTAGCATGCATGCTTTATTCTGTAGCTCAAAAGTACAAGGTAATTGTAGGAGGCAAATAGAGTAGGATACTCAGTTTTGGTGGGTTCAATGCCCAAAATAAATAATTACATTTTAATTACAAAAATATCATTATTTAATATTAATTTCATCAAAATTGAAATAAATACCATGTTGTTAGGTTAATATGTATTATCTCTAAAGGTATATATGCAATATATTCATAATGCAAGGATTATTTGTTACAATTCACAAACTTATTTTTGATTTTGAAAGATCTATAGCTAATATAATAGTAAATTTAATTGTAGTATGTCACATATAATGGTTCTAATAATTATTTCTGTCACCTGACCCCTTATTTCTCCCTCTTTTTTTAAATGTGTGATCAAACCATTCTGATGTGATACTCTTTTGCCAACAAACAAAATGATTTTCAGTACAGGAAGGTAAGCCAAGCACTGTGGCTCAGCCTGACAACTCTCTACTAGCTATTGCACCAATACCCAATACATCTGGGACGCAATCTGGCAGTACTGCCTCTACAGACCCTACACTACTTGGTCCATCAACATCAGATAGTATTGCCTTGGCAGGTAGTGCGGTGGTACCTTCAAGGAGTACTGGTGAAGGAGGGGATTGCATCAGTCACCAGAAGCTGCCACTGGTGGTGCATAAGGTCTTAGAAAGTACCATTGGTGCATGCCTCAGGTGGATGGAGAAATTCTTACTGGAATGCTGGGCAAAACAAAATGTCAAGCACTCCAACAACAAGCTTAAGATGGGATGTGGTGATGACAGTTCAAGAGTGAAGACAAGATTCTCATTGTCCTCATGTTTGATGGGCATGGGCTTCCAATGTCCCCTCCCTATCCCCAATCATGGTGTCCCCCAACCTGTTGTATCCCTCACCATCCCTGTCTCTTCTCTTGTTTATCCTGTGTCTCTGTATCTCCTTCTGCTTACTTACCTGACCCTGACATACCTATATCCCTAACCCAACATTCCTCTCAATACAATAATGGGCACCTGCCCCCCCCAAAAAAAATCTGTTTATACATAGCTCTCCACATCACACATGGGTCTTCTCAATACACTTGAGTTGGTTTAATTGGCTATATAATATTACTGCATTGTGCTCACCCATTTTTGCTTAGGTGACAATCCAAATTCATCCAATATTCTATCCATGTTCATTTTACACTGCTGAAAAAGTGGATAGCTATGGTTCTTTCTTAATTCCCTCATGCACATTCCTATACTGCTTACCCTTTGTTCTCCCCCAACTTGTCCCCTCCCCCCATTTCACCACTTTCCTATCTACCCCATTTTCACACATTTGATCTGATCAAAAAATAGAATCACACATGACACATATAAATAATAAATCCTTAATGAAGCCCTTCACTATTTGTCCTCTGCTTTTGCATGGAGTTTGTTATCATGCACCAATGCCAAGTGAAAGTGAATGGCTCTTCACGTCCTATAGGATGGTGCAGTAACCTCCACACAATGCTGCTTAAACTCACTGCACTAAGGAAACACACAGTTAAAGCAGAATAAAGGCATTCATATTAAACATTGCATATATTTATTTAGACTGACGAATGCCTAGGTATGCAAATCCATACTGCTGACATAAATGGAGTACTGTTTGTTTTTATACAGTACTTTACTGCAACAATTCCCTCTCTCATTTCCAGTAACTATCACATGTAATTATATTTTTCAACATGAATACCTATATAAAAAACATCAATAGAGCTGGATTTGAATCCTGTATCACTTGTTCTCAAAATAGGAACTCACTGCTGTTACACCTAATGTTACAGAGACAGCTAGGTAGTAAGTGCTTTTCTTCCACTTAGTACTGTCCAAATTACTGACTGCTGAACCTATTAGTTTAGCATGCTTGTGTGGAGGAACACACACCTATAGAACTATCATAAGTTTCTCAGTGAAGCAGAGACTCGCATTTGCTCATTGATGAACTGTGTGCAAATGGGGAAAGAAGTATAAATACTTTGTTAATGTTATACAATTCATGACACAACATTTCTGATTTGAACTAGTTATGATTACCATAGTATCTTTTAGCTGAGTTTATTAAAGCCAGTATGGCTAAGTACTTCTCAACTTTAAGTAGGAGTCCTAAAATGTGTATCTCACATGTGCATTTTGCCATTGATCGTGCAAAGCAGCTGCTCAGCAGAGCACTATGGAAAGTGCTTATTAGCATGTAACACTTTTGTTTACTGCTCTGTTAGTCTTCATCCCATTAAAATCCATATAAAAACACAACCAAATAGGAAGATACATTTTGCTGACTGAACACATATTTACACTGAGTCATATGTTACTTGCACCCATGCACTTGAAACTTGGTATGTCAGTACTACTTCCCAAATGTCAACTCCACTAAAGAAATCAATAGCATAACTGCATTGTTACATACCATGTACACTTTATAATGACAATAAACATTCAGATTGTCTTATACATGAATTAATGTGGATAACAATTCTTCACAAATATGAACATGTACATGTACAGTTGCCTCCATGCTGATCACAAAAAATATGTGTGTATGTGGCAATAATTGTGTAATGTACGTAAAATACTGGGATGCGTACTGCATCAAGTGGCAGCTATCAGCTGACTTAGAACTGGTGCAGACCAGGGAAATCCGACAGTTTAATTAAAACAAAGCATTGTGAAGGCCCGAGACTGGTGTTGACGTGATGTGATTTCTGCCTAGTGCTCTGAATGTCAAAGTAAAGAAATTCAATGAAGCACGGGTAAACGGAGGGAGTAACTATGACTCTCTTAAGGTAGCCAAATAGCTCGTCATCTAACTAGTGATGCACATGAATGGATGAACGAGATTCTCACAGTCCCTACCTACTATGTAGCAAAACCACAGCAAAGGGAAAGGGCTTGGCAAAATCAGTGGGGAAAGAAGGCCCTTTTGAGCTTGACTATTATGGCACAGTGAAGAGACATGAGAGGTGTAGAATAAGTGGGAGGCCTCGGCCACCGGTGAACTACAACAACTCATTGTTTTTATCACTTATTATGGTGCATATGTCTCATTTCTGCTACATGCATTCCTGACAGCTTTTTGCATCTAGTTTGATAACCTGTCTTTTAAAGTATACCTGCATATTGGAAACACAACAGGAAATACAACAGGCACACTTTGCATACCACTCTCATAACAGGATAGGTTACCTACATCATATAATGATGTCTGGCATTATTTACAAAGACCGGTATAACAAGGCAAAAACATATTTTAGGAGTGTTACAGTCATTAACTACTGTGTTTTGAAGATGGGAAAAAATACTTATGTGTTTTAAATTAGTTCAGCAGCCACATTATGTGTGTGTCTCTATGTATGTGTAAGTGTGGGTGCATAATCAGTGGGGCATCAGTCTGTATCCCGCTGTCATCGATTTGGTCCCATGCAGAACTAATATTTTAACAGTTGCACATGACTACCCAACTATTTCATGCAGACCTCAAAACATCTTCGTGAAAACATCCAGTAGGGATGTCAACCACTAGAGATTGTCCAGCAGCACTGCAAAAGTCAGAGTTGTACCATGGGTCCTGCATTAAGCACTGGGTTTTCTAGCTACTGTTTCTTAGTTAGGTATGGGTCCTAATCTAACTGAAGTCAACTGTAGTGCGTGTGTGTGTGTGTGTGTGTGTGTGTGTGTGTGTGTGTGTGTGTGTGTGTGTGTGTGTGTGTGTGTGTTTGCAGTCAGAAAGGGATATGTGTGTATCCTACTGACAGCAATCCAGTTCCATGGAGTACAAATATTTTGACTGTCATGGATGGCTACCTATCCATTTCATACAGGCCTCTGAACATAATCTCTCCAACATACACTGATGATGTCACTATAAATTGTCCAGCAGCATTGTAAAAGTTTGATTTGCTGTGGCATTTGCACTAAGTACTGAATTCTCTAGCTGGTGTACTAGTTAGGTAGGGGGTTTAATCTCAATGTAGTCAACTAGTGTGGGTGTGGCCAGAAAAGCATAACTGTGTATCCTACTGTCAACAATCCATTTTCATGGAGAACAAATATGTTGACAATCATACATGCCTACACATCCCTTTCATACAGACTTGACAACACTTTCTCACAAACATACACTGCTGATGTCATCACCTATAAAGTGTTGTCTGACACTCTACAAAACAGACTTGCACTGTGGCTTTTGTGTTAAGTACTGTGCTCTGGAGATAGGTAAGGATTCTACTCTCACTGTGATCAACTGTTGTTTGTGTTTATGTTTGTGTTTAGTTGGTTTACATTCAAGAGACCATTGTAGAACAGCATGTGAGACACTACCACTTCCTTCTTCTTCTCACAAACATACACTGGTGATGTCATCAGCTATAAAGTGTTGTATGTCACTCTAAAAGCTGGACTTGTGCTGTGGCACTTGCATTAAGTACTGTGGTCTGGTTATAGTTACGTAGGGGTTATACTCTCACTGTATTTAACTGGTGTGTGTGTTTGGGTTCAGTTAGCTCACATTCAAGAGACCCTTTTAGAGCAGCATCTGAGAAACTCATACTACCATCTTCTTCTCACAAATGCACACTGGTGTTGTCATCAGCTATAAAGTGTTATCTGACACTTTGAAAGACAGACTTGTCACATGGTGCTTGTGTTAAGTGCTGTGCTCTGGAGATAGTTAAGTTGTGTTTCTACTCTCACTGTGGTTGTGTGTGTGTGTGTGTGTGTGTGTGTGTGTGTGTGTGTGTGTGTGTGTGTGTGTGTGTGTGTGTGTGTGTTTGCATTCAAACTGCTCCCATTCAAGTGACGATTTTAGCGCAGCATCCGAGGCACTCATACTGCCATCTTCTTACAGACATGCACTACTGATGTCATCAGCTATAAATCTGACACTCTAAAAGTCAGACTTGTGCTGTGGTTCTTGTGTTAAGTACTGTGCTTGGGATGTAGTTAGGGAGGGGGTTCTACTATCACTTCAATCAACTGGTTTGTGTGTGCATTCAACAATCAGTACGGTGACAATTTTGGAATGGCATGTGAGTTCTCATCTGTGTCAGACACTCCTCTGAACATCTTCTACTAACATACATTGATGATGTCATCCTGTATAACATGTATTCTGAAAGCATTTAAGTCAACCTTGTGCTGTGGCAGTAGCATTAAATATGGTGTTCTCAAACTTCTTGACCTAAATTTTAAAGGGTTCTAATCTGACAGCAGTCACATAGAAGGAGTGTAGCTTCAAATATTACATTTGAGATAATTTTACACTGAGATATGATTCCACATCCATGTCAGACACTCAACCCAACATGTTCCTCTCAGCATACAATGATGCTATCATCTCCATAAAGTGCATTTTGACACTGTTAAAGTCAGACATATGTGGTGGTGCTGGTGTTACATTGTTTGGAAGTCATCGTCTATACCTACACAGGTGGAATGTTAAAATCAGACCAAGTCTACTACTGTGTTAGTGGCACATTACGGTAATTGTATAATCTTGTGAATTGTATTAATTTCACTACCACTTAGAAGAACATTTAATGTAGTGCTATGCATCCACCATCCTCTTTTTTTCATCTGGCCAAATTATATAATTCCTACATAGAAGTGGCAGATGTCCTCATGTCAAATATGCATGCACACATCATGAAGCAGAGTGATTCCATGAGCCTCTTCATGCTATCTGCTGGCCCTGCATGTGTGATTGTTAATTCTGTTATGGTGTAGTGCACATATCACATTTGGGCAGTGGCATGATGTATGGCAATCAAAACAATGCACATATAGCCTTACTCTCTTCCATCATATAGATATATGTAGTTTGTTTTAAATGGCTAAATAATGGATAGTATTGTATTTGATGTTGACTGTCAGCTTATTATGTCCTATGATCATATGAACATTTCACATGTCAGTGTTGCTGTCATTGGCATGTTGGTGTGGATGTACTGTAGGCCTACAAAGCAGTATTACAATCTGTGATGTGAGGTAAGTTATTGATGGTCACTGCTGACATTTGATTACATGCTCCCTTCATAACAGTCCTTGTTGTTTTTATCGACAGTACGGTTCATCGGTCGTACTTTGTCGAAATTACTTTAGCAAAAGTGCATTTTGTTGAAAATGCACTTTAGCTACAGAAAACCAAAAAAATGTCGTTAGCATGTACCATTAGTTGTACATCAACGTATACTGTTAATGTACAACTAAGGAAACTCTTGCTGAGATCGTAGTACAGTGAGGATAAGGGAATATTCCCTTTTCCCCACTGTAGTCTCATCTCGGAGTGAGAATATTAACGTGGGGGGTGGGGGTGCAACCCCCCACATGGGGGTGCAGGGTTTTTTTTCCCCCTGCATATCAATGTTTAATGTGGGATTTTTTTATGTTTAGGTTTTTTTATTTGTCCGCAAAAGTGCATTTGACTATGAATATTGTTGACTTTGTAAGGCATGTGTTTTTGTAGTGGAGAAGATCAACATTCTATACAGTTTTCATTCAGCCATCACAGGGACACCTGCAGTATGGAACATTTGTGCATGTGCATACCTACCATGAGTAAATACTGTGTGACATACATCAATATTAATTCATTCCGATTACGTGGACATGTACATCTTGTTTCATCCACTTGCTGTTATATACACAAAAATATCACGTCTTGATTCAATTGCAACATTATGGAATTCATTGTATGCACAACTGTCTTGATATATCCAAGGATTACTGAGGTAGTTACTAGCACCATTGTGTGACTATCAGCATTTGTGCCAGTAACTGCTCTGCATTAGCCACAACCAAATCATTTGTAATGTGTCCTTATATGGTATCAAGCCACAGAAATACAGCTTTCCAATAAAAAAACATATAGGTATGTGTTGTACAATTGATGTACATTACTAGACTTGTATGACAATGTGAACAGTACCACTGTGTGTCATGTGATGCATAATCAAGGGTGTATTTGGAGATGTTGTCACAAATCATTTATTTAAATAAATGTGAAATGTTAATGGGACTACATAACAAAGCACAGAGCTGTTTGTGGATGCCAGCAGCCATACTCAACCAAAGAAAATAGACAATCTGCTAGCTGACAGTTTGTCTTACACTTCACCCCCCCCCCCCCGTCACCACTGGGCACCAACCAAATTATAAACGCAAACATTACTCAGTTTAGCTTCTCAGGAGAGCAGCTCATCTGTGTGCTCTCAATGGCTAATAACACAGAATCAATGGGCCCTGACAACATCCCAGGATGCATATAGCATGGCTTACAACCTGATCTAGCAGTCACAGTTGGATCTCTACTTCAATGCAGGCTCCAAGCAGCCTATGTTCTTGTAGAAGGGTGTACAGCAGCTGTCCTCCATCTGAACATGGAGTGAACATCACACAATGTATGGACTTTTAGATCCATAGTCCTGACTATCCTCATTTGTGAGGCAGACCAGTGAGTCATCATGGACCTTATCAAAAAGGACACAGGCAATCTCCCAACTGTGTGCCGAGCCCATGTTTAATTTGTTAAAGCTATATCATGTCTGTTAAATCTGTTTGATGACTTCAAGAAGGCCACCAAGAGCATGCATGAGGAAAACACTATCATCCAACATAACTTGACCTGGCTAAGGCATTTGACGCAAATACACACTCAGGTATTAAAGAAAAACTGCCTCAAGTGAGGCATAAACACCTACATTACCAAGTGGATAGAGAAATGGATCACATGTAAGATACATTATGTTGAAATGTGTGAAATCATCTCTGTCTAGATTCCAGTGACCAGGTCTGTACTTCAGGATTCTATACTAGGCCTTTTCTGTTCTTTGTTTAAGTCTTAGATGCCAAGACAAACTTAAACATCATGTATCTAACCAGCTTTGTGGATGACTACAAATTGTGGGCAATCATTGAATCCAAGCTTTGTACTGGTATAATGCAGACAGTATTAACACACACAAAGGATTGTTGCCAAAGCCATGGACACATTGTAGATGAACAGAAATTCATGGGGTGATTATTTCCTTTCTGAAAGCAAATGCACAAGCTAATTACAATACAGACAGCACACCTCTATGAACAGACCAAGTGGCATGTGTCCTATGTACTCAGGTAGATAGCATGTAAAACTTCCACCAGCATGTGTCCAAAGTGGTGGCTAATCTCTTGTATGTAACACAACTTCTGAGTATGTGAATGACATCCACATCAAAGGGCATTACAGTACAACTGTTCTCAGCCCTCATCGCAGCAATAATTGAGTACAATACAACCTCTTGCATGTGGCTCCAAACACATCTTCAGGGGATGTTTTAGTGAAATGTATCCCTTTTGCCATAGTGAGTTACTACATGTCTTTTCAGCCATACCAATATATTCTTTTTGCTGCATAACCATTAGGCATTCACAGTGCAGAACTTCCTTCAAGGTGTTGTACAAGATGCATGTGTGATACATGTTCCTGTGATGCACCCACTAAATACACAGCTCATTGAAAACATTGAGGGCATGGGTTACAGTTGCGTAAGTGTGGATTGTGGCATATATACCATGCAAACCTGTCAACTAGCCAGGATTGATCATAATTTAATCTACATGTGTGAGTGTCTCTCTTCATACCTCAGATTGGTGTTAGTTATTGAGGAAGGTGGGCTTAATTCCCCTTATAGATTACTGACAAATCATTACAGTTGTACAAGTGTATTCATGCAGAACATGTATACTAACTCACAATCATATAAATTATGCCAGTGACACAGATAACTGGTGTTATTATTCTGATGTTGTCCATGACTGTGCGTGCTTCTGTCCACTGTTGTCCATGAGCCTGTTGATATGGGCCCCACTTGGCTGAGACCTATTCTGATATTACATTCATATTCAAGCAACTCATTTTGCACAGCTTCACAATATGCACAATCCCCCTAGTTTATATACCATCCTTGATAAATGTTCTCTCCAGTGATCATGTCAGGATGCTTATCACAACCAGTCATCTCCACTGATATGTGATCTTGTGTGACAGTCAAATAATATACAATAATTGTGTGATGATACAACACTATTGTAAACAGCAGTATGTGCTCTATTATGTACATATAGATTCATAGCTAATAATTAGGCTATCTGCCCGAGGGCATATATAAGCCTAGCCAGAATGTGTTGGCTTTCACTGCCCCCCTGTAGATTAGTTCCCTGTGCCTCTGTCAAGCAGAGCCATTAGTTCCCTGTGCCTCTGTCCACCAGAGCCACAGCAGTGATCCCTGGGGTAAATTTTCTGTTTCCCATCCAATCGTCAAGGTTTCTCTTAAAGAGTGTTAATGAAGAGCTCTGCCTAATGTAGATTGGAATCTTGTTCCAAATCATGGGGAGTCTCTGGGACAGGAATCTATCTCTCCAGCACATCCTATTTATCATTGTGGTGAGGTTTAGATCCCTAGAGTGTATGGCTCTTGGGGATTTGTTTTTTTTTAGGTGGAGCATATCCATCAATTCGGCGTTGGACATGGCCTTGTATGTCAGGCAGAGATCACCTCTGAGTAAGCAGTATGCAACTGTGTACAGCTGGAGTTTCTTCAGTTGAGCTGCATAGGGCATCTGTTTGAGGCCAGTAATCCTCTTGGTGAGGTACTTCTGTGGTTTTTCCAGCTGTTGCAGGTGTCTTGTAAGGTACATCCTAAATGGTGTGTTGTACTCTATGATGGGTCTGATGAGTGATGAGTAGAGGGGCACAATAACCTCTTTTGTTCTAGATGCAAACCCTTTTGTGATTAGGTGGGCCACATAAAAGAATTTTCTAACCACCTTGGCAATATGATTATCAAAGGAGAGATTACTGTCTACTTGGGTATCCAGATCCCTTATTCCATTTTCTGTATTTAGGGGACTACCACGTATGTGGTAGTTCATGGGTACTTTGTTTTTTCCAAAGTGAATGACTATGCACTTTTCGGCATTTAGCTTGAGGCCATGATTTTGACACCAGGTATCTGTCTCAGTGAGACCCTTCTGGAGGATGTCTGTATCAGCCGGAGAGTCATTTATGGCCCCCAGTTTGCAGCTGTCTGTGAACTTGGTCAGCCATAGTCCTCCTGTGCTTGCCTGTAGCACCGAGAAGTATATACTGAATAGGAGGGGTCCCAGGATGTGATTAATGTTCCTGCTATAACTGTCTTGTCTTTGTGGTGTACGTACATTGGCATTCTTTTATCTGCTATACATTCCCATGATGCATGTGTGATATGTATTTCTGTACTGCACACAGTAGATACAGTGATCATTGACAACATTGTTGGCATGGGATTTATTTTTGCACATGTGGCTTGTGGCTTATTTCTCATGCAAACCTCCCAAATGGTCTAGGTTTTCCAACTGAATTTATTTCCAGGTGTAATACTATCCCACTTAACCCCTCCAAAAACAGTTTATTTTTGGAAACTGGGTGGTGACTTCCCCACATAGCATACTGTCAGTTATTACAGCTGTACACATATGTTCCTGGAGAACATGTATAATAACTTAAACTCACATATTCTAGCAATGTCACAAATTAATGTTGTCACTATTTTAAAATTGTTTCTGACTGTGCCTGCTACTGTTACCAGTTGTCTATCAATCTGTTGCTTATGTATCCATGATTGTTTGTCAGGTATGCTGACATTTCAGTCATATTAAAGTAACATCCTCGCTAAATGACCTCTCCAGTGAGCATGCCAGTGATGTTTATAATACAGCCATTCATGTACATTGACATGCAATCTTATGTGACAGTCACATATATACTATCATGTGTGATGATATAATAATACTCGCTTAGGAGATGCAAACAGTAGTAAGTACTGTGTTATGTACATACGTGCTTATTTTTATGGTACTGACTCATCTTGGAATTGTATATACATTGACATATCCCATCTTGTGTAAATTGCCATGTTTTATATGCCCTCTTCCACTTTCTTCATTCCTGTCATTTATGTCTGTGGCCATTTTAATCAGCACACTTTCCCTGCCTAGAGTATTTATGTTAGCTGCATTTGCCATTGCTGATCACCCCAACATCCATTATTTCATTGAACAAAAACTTGCTGCAGTGTACATTGCACTGAGTACACTTTTCAGTAATGTGTTAATATTGCAGTCATCGCAATAATTTTCACCCCTGGAAGTCTTTGTGGTTGTCTGCACAATCTTCCAGAGCAAGTTTAACTTGCATGCCTGTTCTCTCTGTGTTCATGTTCTTCTGCATGGTTTCTGAAACCTTGCTTGTATCTGCGAAAGAACAATGCATGGCATGCATATGCAGTTAGCATTGCTGTTAATCACGCAAACATGTAAACTCAGTGTAGGCTTTGCATGAAGTCTACACAGAGTTTATTGAATCCCCTGGGTGTTCTGATTTAAATCAACCCATTTCTCTAGCATGTCTCACTGGACATTAATAACTTGGAAATGTTAGAAATACTGGTATTGCATATAAATCTTAAGTGCCGATCAATTATTTTTAAAATCAATGCTCACACAATGATTTGCATATAAATATTAAGGGCCTATCAATTATTATTTTTAAAATCAATGCTCACACAGTGATTTGAGTTCAAAATTATATGTGCATATATGAATGGAAATGGTTCTATGCATCTCTCAATCAATATAAGGAAGAGATGAAAATCCTTACAGCTTTTTTGTGTAACCTTATTTTAATTAGTTTTGACATAATATTTGGTGATTAAAATGGTCCTAATGTGCATTGATAAACTTAAACTAGAGAAAACAGTGCCTTAGAATTATTAACTGAATTCAGTAAGGAATGTAGATATTTGAAATGGTTAAATATCCTATAATAAAGGGTGCAGTTTTGGTTGTAGTGATGGTTAGGGATGACTTTACCATAGATAAATGTATAATGTTTCCAGAACCTGAAGGTTCTGATCACTTATGTGTTTCAAGGGTATTAGGTCTAAGCAATATTAACATTATTTTGTTTTAAAATATCCTTGAAAGAGACTTTTACTAAGCAGATTATCCAGCAATAATAAATGAAATTGGATTATGTGACTGGAAAGCAATATTTAAGCATAAAGCTATTTCTGTATCTTGGACCATGTTTTTTATGAATTGATAAATCATTGATACATAAATATGTAACAAGTGTGTCTTATAGAAAGGGAGTAAATTGTTTTCCTTGGTGGACATGCAGTTGAAAAGAGAGAAGGAAGAAAGACTTTTGGGGATTTTCAAAAGAACCCTAACATGTCCAATTAAATTAAATATCATATAGCTACATTGATTAACAGGAAATTGATGCACTCCAGTAAATACAAATATGACCTTGGGCTGGCTAGTCATACAATTCAAAATAAAAAAAGCCTTATCTAAACATCCAAGAAATTACAGGAGAAGGAATCAGTCATCTCCATGGAGAATAATGGAGTTCTGGTAACTGACCCTAACCTCCCAGTTACTATTGTTGTAGACAAATTCATGAGACTAAAAAATAACTACCATTCTGACTTTTCTTTAAAAATGTTCCATAGTTTAGAAACATGACCAAAAATATTAGATGAAATGTGATGAAAGGTTCTTAATACCATTAAACCTCCTACAGAAGCTAAATGTGATGGTCTTATTAGGTACTTTCTAACAAACATGGTAGAGTTTATAGTCCCATGTCTACAATTTTTATTTCAGAACTCTCTCTATGTCAGTCTTGTACCACCTATATGGAAAGATGTAATTTCACTGCATATTTTTAAAGGAAGTACTCTCACTTCTATTGATAATTTTACCCAATAAGCTTAATTGCATGGTGGGAAAATCTTAATTGAATATATTACTGAAGCCATATAGTCAGGATTATATGTGTATCAGCATGGTTTCATGGAGGGCTGATCCTGTTTAACAAATCTGATAAGCTTTTATGAAATGGAATGGTAGGGTTCAACGTCTGATGCTGTGAATGCAAAAAGTTAACTTTAATTGTTATATATTTAGGAGGGTGAAAAACTGACTGCAAGAAAGAACTTGCAGGGTCAAAATAAGAAATGCATTCTTGGCTATTAAAATTATGGAAGAAGGAGTCTGACACGGGTCAGTATCAGGGCCTTATCTGTCATTTTATGTCTGATTTCCCAATGCTTATTAAGATCTGGATCAGCAAAAGTTTGAAAAATTGCCACACATTATTTATCGGTGTGGCCAAAATTTAAAGGACATCTTAGAACTTCCAAGTAGGATTACAAAAAAGCACATGGGTATGTACAAATGTGGTCACTGCCATCAGTGTCAGCATATTCATGTGGGCACTAAAATAACCATTAGAGATGTTGAATACAACATATTAGGTAAATTCAATTGTGAGTCAAAGGGCATTGTTTATGCTGCTATATGCCAACAATGTCAATCCTTTTATATAGGAAAGACAGAAAGGACAGTGCGCCAACGCATATACGAACATACGTATCATATAAGTAAAGGGACCACCACAAATGCTTTGGCTAGGCACACATTGCAACATCCTACTCAGAAATGTTTGTTTGCCATTGTGCACCATGAACTATATAACAAAAGAGGAGGGACACACCCTGGCCTTAATGAATATGCTTCCATTAAATGCATTTTGAAACTTAAACAGTTAGATAGGTAGAGTGAGTGTGTGTGTGTGTGTGTGTGGGGGGGTAACACAAAATATAGCTCCAGGTATTTCATTTATTCAACTATACCACAAATATTTTTATATATATTTTTTTCTACTTAATACATTTGTGTTTTATATTAATTCAAGTCACTAATTTAGTGTCTAGGTATTTAGTAATAAAATCATGAATTATACATGGAAATACAAAGTAAATAGTTTTCCATAGGAGGAAAGGAATCGAGTTGTTTATTTAATTATTCAATTGGCCTTTTTATATAATTGTTTTATTGTTTTATTTATTAATTGTATAAGTATATAAGTCATTGATTGCTTGTGTAACTTTGTCTGAGGAAGTTTGGATACTAGTCCTTACGAAAGCGCTTACGGAATAAAGTTTTGGAAAAGGAGAATATCTGCAAGTTTCGCTGTCTTTTTGTGTTCAAGTGTAAGGTGAGGAATAAGCTTAAAAATATCAGTATTTAACAAAAGACTGATCTGAGTAGCTGTGGAATACTTTAAATAATTATCACTGCAAGCACATAAACAGGGTTGTTTGGCATTTATGGAGAAAGTTGTCATTAGTATCGAAACTATAATGAAAGTAAAAGCAAAACTTTACCAAATTAAAAAGTAAATGCTTGGGACTGGAACACTGTGTGAGTGTAAGGCTGATTCAAGGCATTGTAGCCCAATCTAGTGGCAACTGGCTGAACCTCTTCACCGTTGTGCATATATCTTTACACCTCAACAGTTTACAAAAAAAACTAAATTGTAATTCACCTATTACAATAGAAAAGCTGGATGGAGTCAGGTTCTTGTTTCCCAGAGGTTTCACTTAGTTAAGATAGCCAGCTTCAGTGGAGAAGGTAGATATTGCTTTATGCAGTAAATCCCAGGTGGGGGTGGGGGGGGGGGCACAGGAAAGAAACCCGTGCAAACTGAACAATAAAGGTAAATAAGGCAGAATTAGTGCAAAGGTTACAAGAATGTGAAGTGGAGAGCATGCAAGGAATAGAGATGGAGAGTAAAATTAATTATATTGCATACATTATAATTAAAATCGATTATATTTCATACAGTATCAGCTCTATAAAACCACAGACTAACAACAGTAACATGCAGCGTCAAAGTCCAGTAATAACAGCTGTATAATTCAACAGTGAATACACACAGGATATAATGCAGAAAGCAAAGTATGGCTGTTTTAGGACAATAATTCTAGAGTTATGTTATTCAGTATGAACAAACAGTAACATGAACTGCGTTCACTTAGCCTTCTATAAAAGCAATTGTAAAGTCCAGCCTGTAAGTATTCTAAGTACAGTAGCATGCCATAGGAATTCTTACAAATGTAATCAGAACATGAATAACCTCTGCAAAACAGCAGGATGCCTGGCAGCTTTATTTTCAGACATTGAGAGCCCCTTCAGTACATGCTCTTTAGTGATGATTGGGATCTGAAAGGTTCTTGAATAAACAGATTTTGGATACAGTTTCTGGGATAAAATTTGTACTGAATTTGTTTGCTAGTATGTTGGCAATCATTTTTGGATCAGAGTAGGTGCAGCTATTATGAATAAGTCCACAGCAATGTAGGATATTTCTTAGTTTCCTAATGTAGTGAAGGAAAGATATCTGATTGCCCTTCCAAATGCAGGACAGCATCTAGGACAGGTGGCTTGTTTTTGAGACTGTTAGCATTGATCAATACCAACTTAATGTGATCCTAATTTGGATTTTTTTGCTAGCTCTATTGGGACGCCCATTAGATTGACTCTGCCCAAAAGAAAAAAAAAAAACACTATGCTATGCTAATGCTTTATCCAGTATGTAGAAGCAATGGAGCAAGGAGTGCAAGCCATCGTTTGCAAAAAAAGTAAGAGAGTTAATTTCTCATCACATGCTGACAAATACTGAAGAACCCTGGAGTAGCACCAACTATTTAGCCAGTTGCTGAAGCCAACTATCTTTTCATTTGTACCTAGACATCATTCTCGGAGAAGGAAAATTCCGTCAGAACCAGAGTCTTATCTGCATTTGTAACATGCATGGTGAGCTTAGACATATATTTCTGCATATCTGTTGAGGTTTCACATCCCACTTTGTTCACCTTCACATGGTCCACTGTCATGTTCTTCTTGTTTTTATTAGGCAAAAAGATCTTAAGGTCCCCTTGAAATATCAGAGATCCTGGCACCTAAAAGGTAACTCATCATGACCCTGCATTTTTCATGCCTAGTAAGAGAAAAATTAGTGTGCTGAATACAGTCAATGATCACCAAAACTTTTTTATTCATAGAGTGGTCTGGTTTACTTGATTTGAGATAAATTAAATCCTAGTTACACTTTGTTGAAAGTGTGCCTGAAGGTGATCTGTTGTTTGATTGAGGCAGTCTTCATGGGTCTAGGAGGCTTTGACAATGGTTGTTTTACCAACTCAGTATAAGACATTTTAGTCTCACAGTATGTTTATTTTGTGTGTGTGTGTGTGTGTGTGTGTGTGTGTGTGTGTGTGTATGTGTGTGTGTGTGTGTGTGTGTGTGTGTGTGTGTGTGTGTGTGTGTGTGTGTGCGCACAAGGGCTCTGAATTTGTTAAATACTTCACAAACAGACTTTCTTGTGTTGAGTAAAAGTTCATTATCTGTGAGCATAAGGCAGCTACTACACTGCCTAAAAATAGCAAGTTCTACAAGGATGGCAAAGAAGGAAAACAAGCAGGCTGACCTTCCTTCTTGGTTCATAGAGACTTAGAATTAATTAGGAGTAAGCTAACTACTATATGTAGGTAAGTTAGCTGATGGAGTATGCTTTGGTGGAATGTAGCTATGCCAATTTGCTTTTGTTGGGCTTTCTCTTAATTATTATATGAAGTAAATGAGTTAAATTAGGTTTAGTTGGTAGGGGTACACTGCCTGTTCTATGTGATTTAAATGAGGTAAATTAGGTCAGGTTGCTGGAGATACATTACCTGATTAAATAAAGTAAGTTCCGTAGTTTAGGTTAGGTTGCACATGTGACAAAAGACAGTAAAGAATTACTAAGCTACTGTACAGAGTGAGCTATGTGAAGCAATTAAATACAGCTTTTGGCGACATACAACAGCTATGGTTTGCTTGTGGCAATGTAGAGCAGCTGTGGATTACTAGAGGCTACTTGGAGAATATGTGCTGTACAGAGTGGCTTGCTATGCAAGTACGAGTAGCTAGATGCACATCTGAGTGTCATTATACATACTTACCTTTTTAACTTCTTTTTTTTACCATCCTTCTAGCAACCTCTGTTTCTGTCTCAGTTTCTCAATTTCTTATTTGTCTTTATTTTATCACAGTTTCACTCTCTTACTAATAGCTAATTGCACACATGGCATACTGGACACTGACCTCTCATTTTAGATAAATTGACGCTCATCATCAAAAATGTTCTCCTATGTCTTTTCACTTTATGTCTGTTCTTCCTTTCCTTTTTCACTGTTCCCACATTTTGAAGAACACCGATTATTTTCCTCTTTATAACTCCTGTTGTTGGTCATTTTGCCTTGTGTTCTTTGCTATTCTGTGAAAGGTTTCCTTCATCACCCTATTCATTAACCATTTTTTCTCCTAATCCCATCCTTTCTCCAACTCTTTCACTCCCATCCATGATATTGTATTCTTCTCATTTTATTCCCACACCATTCCAGTCTTATTATCGTGTCCCTTTTTATCCTGTCTGGTATCTTTGTCCAGTCCACCCTCTTCACTTCTTTTATTTCCTTTATAGTTCCTTCAAGGCCTTTTCCCAACTCTGATTCTGATCCTCTTTTAATTTTGTTTAATCTTTCTTTTGATATGCTATTTTTGCTTCTGACTTCCTTTTTCTTTCTTCTTCATTGCCCCCCTTTGATTTCCACACCGTATTCTTAATCTCTTTCTGTTTCAGCATTGCTGAGCTTTTATAGACCAATACATATCTCTTATAAAATACAACAAAAAACCAGGCTTAAATAGTGGGAAGTATACTTGCTGTGTTCAATTCAAGTCAGTCACAAAAGGTAACCAAATGTTCCACAAAAAGAAACAAAGCTGTAACCTACAAACCACTTTACTTTGCGAACTCTTAATCCAATAAAAAAGAGTCAAAATCACCACAGAGTGTTCATTCGAACCTACTCATCCACTGGGCAATAGCTTGTAGAAAAAACACGCAGCCAGCATGTAAAATAAATCAGCGTCCAGTAAAAACCACTTTTATAAAAATAATAAGAAAATTAATAAACGTGGTTTCTACTGGACGCTTGGATTTATTTTACATGCTGGCTGCGTTTTTCTACAAGCTATTGCCCAGTGGATGAGTAGGTTCGAATGAACACTCTATGGTGATTTTGACTCTTTATTGGATTAAGAGTTCGCAAAAAGCGTTTGTAGGTTACAGCTTTCTTTGTGGAACATTCGGTTACCTTTTGTGACTGACTTGAATTGAACACAGCAAGTATACTTCCCACTATTTAAGCCTGTTTTTTTGTTGTATTTTATAAGTCTTGTTTATTATCAGGCTAACAGAGTGTAGTGAGCATTATTCTTTGTTTTTACAATACATATCTCTGTTTTATCATTCAGCCTTCCACCTTGTATACTTCTTCTAGCTCGCATTCTGATAGACAAGTGTTAAGAGTTTTGTTTTGCTTTAATACATCAGCTTTTGTATGTTAAACCTTCTAGTCAGGGAATTCATCCTCTCATTTTGCTTGCTTATGTCTGTAGTTAACTTTTGCTTCATTATAGTTCTCCTTTGCTTTCCTGGTTAGATTCTAAAAACTTGGGATCAAGAACGTTGCTCATATTTTATTCTCTATCCCTCCTAGGATATCCAGTTCTTTAATTGACAAGGCACAACATAAATACTGTTTTCTATACATCACACTCCAGCTCTGCATCTCAACAAAATATCTTAATGAGTTTCAAGGCTGGCTACCATGTTTCACTACATATTTTGCTAGCAGGATAAAGTCATTAACAATAAGGTAAGACCCCACTTTTCCGCTTCCTTCCCTTTCCGATCATTTCAGATTCTCCCTCAACTTCTGTGTCAGAGTCTCTATGACAAGGATAAATAGGTGTGGAGAAAGTGGGCATTCCCTCTCTTGTTCTGTATCTTATAGGTGCTTATCTAGTATATAGCACATGTTTATTTACAGTAATTTCCTGGGGGTTATATAGCCCTTTTATGCAAACTTAAAATCTTTCATTAACTTCTGTAAATTCCATGGCTGTCTGCAAAAAAGACCATTCCAGTGAAACACGTTCTATAGGTCAAAAAGCATTATTCCTGTGCTTGCAAATCCTTTTACTTCAATGAACCTTAGTAAATCAGAACACTTCTCTAATTATGTTCTTCCCTACATGAATCCTGCTTGGCCTTCCTGCAATGGTATGGGTGTCAGTCCATTTATCATGAATATGCATTAAGAACTGATATTGACTTTTAGGCACCTAAGTCCATGACTTATATCCCTTGCTTCTCCCATTATTTATGAGAGTTGTTCCTTTACCACATTCATTAAATATCCATGCGAGATGTTTTTTTTTAGTTCCTTCTTGACTATTTTTTAGAACTCCACAGGGAGTCCATCTCATTCTACTGTTTTTCATATATTGAGAGTGTTTATTGCGTTACTTAACTTCCCGACTTGCAATTAATTGTTTTCTTCTGTAGCTTTGTCCTTAACCAACTAAGCTTACTTTTCTGTTATTCTGTCATCCATTTATCTTAATCCATTTCCCTTCCTTAATTCTCATCCTTCTTTCTTTCTTCCTCCATATCATTGAGACAGGTCTGGAACTGTTAAGATTCATAGTTCTTATACAGTAATTTTCCTCTCCCCTGCCTTTTCTTACAAAACCAAGTCTGATATGTATCCCAGGGTACAATTTATTCTTGTGAAGGTGAATTCTCTAGCATGTCACTTCCTTTTCTTCCAAATGTTGATCCATCCTACTTCCTCCTTCTCTTTTCTCAGTTCCTTCCTTTACAGCTGGTGCTTGATATTCAACCAAATTGATGTTTCTGTCACAAATGTCTACTATATCTTGCTATGCTAATATAAAAATGTATATCTATGCACTTTTTATTTTTCAGCATATAGTGTAACATATGCCTCCAATGCTAAACAATATGGGGCAAAACTGTTGTGAAACAACAAAAAACAAGACTGGTAACCACTGCTTATTTTTGTATACTTTTATCCAATTTGCAAGCAAGTACATTGTTTTTGAGTTTCTTGTTGTCTAGAGACTTGTACTGTCTATTGCAATGTTGTTTGGATTTTGTGCAGATATACTATAAAAGTAGAAACATGAAAAGCATAGAACATTTCCTATACCCCTTGATTTATTGAAGAATTTTAATGGCTCAGCATTTCCTTTTGTACTTTGATGCACCTCTGATCTGACTTTTTTTTCCTTAGTCTTCGGTACTTATAAACAAGGAGTGTTAAACATTTTTACGTTGTTTTCCCATTTATTTTGATGAATATAAATCAGACCTTAATGGTCCACAGGTTTCATATATCTGATCCAAATGAGCACGCTAACTCATTTCAGGATAACAAATATAAAGAAAGAATGAAATAGTAGTTAACATTTTTACTGATTATTAGTTCCATTGGTGCCAAAATATCTGGAGTTTCTGCATTCTGGTATTCCTGGTACATATTTGCATAATTTGAATGACTGGAAGGACATAAGTGGATTGGGTTAGAACCACAACTTTGCAAATCACTTACCTCCTTCAAATTAAAACTTCTGGCTATCAAACTAGCCTGGTGATCCTGAAGTCTGATGGTGTGAAAAAATGGACACACAGCTGTATTAGTGTAGAGATAGAGACATGAAGTGCCACTCTGCTGAGAAGTATCTGCTTAAAATTACTATAAAGAATGAATACATAAATGAATAACTAAGTAACTAATTAACTAACTAACTAACTAACTAACAAAACAAATAAATACTCAATCCCGTGTCAATAAAACAACACAAATTTTGCAGAGTAATAACAGGAAATTTATCTAGTTCTGCAATTCCACTTCAGCCTGCTCAAAAATACTCCACAGATTGTTTATTTATTTTTATTTTACATTTGTTGACCAGGCTAATCCAACTGGATACATGTCCATTTTCAGTGGAGGCCCAAGGAGAAAAGCTCCAGTAAAAAAACATATTAAAAACATATTAAAACATCCTTGAAAAAAAAAAGCACAGAGACATATCTTACAACTATTAGAAAATAACATTAATATAGAATGATGGATCATCAGATTAACAAAAATTTACAATTTACATATTTTGATTTGTAAAAATTTACAAATACCAATACATAATTTACAAAAAAGTACCATTAAAAAGTGAGTTAAAGAATCAAACATGGAAAGTAGTACTCAGGAATGATAATGTTAGAAATTAAGAAAAAGGTTAGTTTAAAGAGAGTTACATAAAGGTGTTTATAGTTTGGAATATACTGTTTTAAGTGAAACAGGAAAATTAGTGAATAATAGTCAGGGTTGGTACAAGAGCATAACCAGTGGTTAGAGAGGAAATGTTTTAGGTTAGTTTTAAATAGTGGGAGAGAGGTTAGGGTTGTAAGGTCTTGTGGTAATTTATTCCATATTTTACCAATTGAGTTAGAAAATATGGAGTTGCCTGCTGAGTTATATGATAAGGAAGTGTAAATCAACATTTTGTTAGCGGAACGTAGATTCCTCAGGTTGTTATATGACCTTATGAAGGTAGAAAGAATTGGGGTGTTGTTGGGTTGGTATAGGGCTTTGTGGGCAATTATAAGTTGGTTGAATTGTAATTGGTGAGGTAATTCAAGCCAGCCTAGTTGTTTTAGATTCTGGCAGTGATGAGTCCTGTAAGGAGAGTTTGTAGCAAATCTGACAATATTGTTGTATGATCTAGCTAGTTTGTTAAGGTTATTTTTAGAAAGATTGGTATATATGGGAGAAGCATATAATAGGGTAGAGATTAGGTGAGTTCTAGATATTGTGGTCCTGGCTTCAGGTGTTAGGAAAGGTTTAATTCTATAGAAGGATCCGAGTTTTCTGTTAATAGTCTTTATTGTGGTGTTTATGTGACTGTCAAACATTAATTGATTGTCAATTGTAATACCTAGGAGTTTGGTGGTGGGGTCTGGAGAAATAACGGTACCATTACTGGATGTGAGTGTGAAATCAAGAGGGGGAGACAAGTAAGAGGGTGTAAAGAGCAAAAGTTTTTTTTTTGGGTTAAGGAGAAGACAGTGGTTAGAGAACCATTGTTCTATAGTGGTGAAAGCTTTTTGTGTGAGAGAATGAAGTTCAGTTTGGGATGTGCCAGAACAGATTATGGTAGAGTCATCTGCATATTGAATGCAGGTAGAGAGTGGAGTAGAAAGATGAAGGTCATTTATGAAAATGGAAAATAAAAGTGGTCCTAAAATGGAGCCCTGAGGGACACCTAGGGAGGTGGGAAGGAGGTCTGAAAGATGGTTTTGCCAGAGAACCACTTGTTTTCAGTTTTCCAGGATTGTCCAGAGAGAGGAACTTCAGAAGGTGGAGGAGAAGCTGATGACTGACCATGTCAAAGGCTTTGGGTAGGTCTACAAAGAATGCTGAGGAAGGAATATTTTTATTGTGATTTTCATTGATACTGTTAGTAAAGGATAACAAGGCTGTGGTGGTACTATGAAATGGCCGAAAACCATGTTGACAGTTAGCTAGAAGATTATGGTGGAGTAGGTGGTTTAGTAATTGTTTGTGGGTGCACTTCTCTATTATTTTACCGAGTGGAGAGAGTAGAGCTATGGGGCAATAGTTGGAGAAATCAGTGGAGTCTCCACCTTTGTGAAAAGGAATAATGTGTGAGATTTTCCAGATAGATGGGATAGTGCCTTCTTTTATGGTTCTATCAATCAATATGGAGATGGGATAGGCAATAGCTTTGGCTCCTATTTGAAGGTATTCTGCTGGTAATTTATCAGCTGAGGTGGTAGTCGGTTTTAATTTTTGAAGTAAGGAGGAGATATAGGAGGTGGGTATTGGTTCGAGATGTAAGTGGGGAGGAGTGGAGCTAGGAGTGGGCAATTTGGAAGTATAAGGTTTTTGTTGATTTGCTAGATTTAGTATAGCAGTAGTAAAGAAATTATTAAAGGCATTTGCTGTTTGGGTTGGACAGTCAGGGTTGGAGCCTAGTGGATTAGGTGTGGCTACTTTGCCTGGTGATAGTAGTGTGCTAATAGTAGTCCAGAACTTTTGTGGTTGTTGAAGGGATGATTGTTGTAGTTGAATATAAAAGTTCTTTTTATCTTGTAGGATAGCTTTTTTTGTTATGTTTCTTTGTTGTCTAAAAGTTTGGTGATCAGTATTATTCCTTGTGGTACGCCATTTTGCCCAAGATTTGTTGCTATTAAGGATTAGTTTCTTAGTGTGATTTGAGAGCCATTTGGCTGGTTTAGTTTTCATTCTTATGGAGCGCATTGGGGCATGATGGTCTAATTTAGCCAGGAAAGTGGTACTGAAGTAATTAACTACTTCATTTATAGGGAGAGAGAGGTGACCAGTTGCATTGCGTAAGTTCAGTTTGAAACAGTTCGTGGTCAAAATGTTTTTTGGTACTGACTGTTCTGACTGAAATAGGGATAGCTAAACTTGTTTTATGTCTGATAATATATAGTGGTCACTAAGGTCATCTGGGAGGGTTCCTGTTGTATATTTTTGTTCTGGGCTATTTGTTAGTATCCAGTTCAGGATACTTTCTTTATTATTAAGTTTATTTGTTCTAGTTGGAGAGTTTATAGCTTGTGAGAAGCCAAACAGGTTAATCAGGGTGGATGGATTAGTGTGGCTACATAAATTCCAGTCAATATTAAAATCTCCTAGGAGTATTGTTTGCTGAGGGAGATTTGAAGAAAGCCAGTTTAGTAAGTTTTCTAGTATTGTAGTATTTTTACCTGGGGAAGGTAGGTACAGATGATTTTAACTGATTTATGAGAGTTAAGCTGCAGTTTAGACATAATTATTTCTACATTATTATCTGAGGGTAGGTTATGATTTATTTTGGTAATTTGTAGTCCTGCTTTAAAGAGAATTGCTACCCCTCCATCTTTTTTATTAGTGTGGTCTTGTCTAAAGATATTATAGCCTGGGGGGGGGGGATTTTGTTATCTTTTATTGTGGGTTTTAGCCAAGTTTCTGTTAAGCAGAGGATGTCAAACTGCTGAACATCTAGAAGGGCATGAATTTGTGGTATTTTGTTGAAAATACTATGTATGTTTAGATGGGCTATTGAGAGTGATTTGGAAGGATTGGTTGCTGGTAAAGGGATTGTTTTGTTTTGGTTGCAGTTAGTGGGGGGTGGGGAAGGGTTTGGACCAGGGTTGGGGTGAATGTCTCCATCTATTAAGGAGTGGAGTAGTATAAAGTTGTAGTATTGGAGAGGCTTACAGTGGTAGTCAAGTAATTTTCTATTGTTTAGAATTGAGTATTTAATATGAATTAGACGATGATATTTAGCTTGATAGTAACTGGGCTTGTAGAGGGCATTGAGAAAGTGTGTAGATAAAGCTGGATAAAGTGTTATTGTTTGTTTGGCAGGGATGGTAAGAGTAGAGAAGAGGGGATATTCGTAGGAGGTTAGGAGGTAAGTAGTGTTAAGAGTAGCTAGATGTAAGAGTACTAGTAAAGATTGGTGTTGGTCAGGCATGGCAGAGGAGTGTATAGTAGGTATTAGAGGGGAAGAACTGAGAGCAGGGGTTGACTTTTGGAAGGTTAGGCTGGTGTTAGTTGGTGGAGATATATTCCTGGGAGGAGTGGTGATAGAAATGTAGGGGTGTGGCTAGTAGTTTTAGTATGATTGGTTGATGGAAAAGGGTGTGTGTTTATGAGGGTATAAGTTAAGAGACACTGTGGGCGGGTGGGAATTGGGGGCAGGGTAGGGGAGCGGAATGAGCCCGAAGGGCGAACGGAGCAGGAAGACACAAGCGAGTGGATTACTAAGGAAGACAATCTATAGAGTGGAGGAAAACAGCAGGTAGGTCAGAGATAGAGAGAAGTATAATGGTATATTAGGCTAATCTGAGGAGATATACTATGTTGGGGTACAGGATTGTGGTAGTAGTATTGTATAGCAAGGTCAGGGAGGGAAGGTTGAAAAAGAATAGGTCAGTGAAAGAGACTCCGTTTAAAAAACAAAGTAAGTAAGGGCTGAGGGAGGTTAGAAAACAGTGTATGAGGTGCAATTAGGCTAGTGGTAAGGAGCCATCTTGTGGCCAGTTGTTTAACTGCAAAGACTGGCTCCTAAGCAAGGGGCTGATAGCAGGAGGGAGAGAGAAAAGATACTATAAGAATAGCAATAGGAATGGTTGAGCAAGATATAAAGTAAGATTCAGCACTAGTAAGGAAGTGGAGATTGGGGGTTATTGGCTGCTGGCTATCCTGGGTAGGATGCTTACCTAATGTAGGAGAGTCTTTTAATTTAGAACAAACATACAGAAACAGGACATACTTTCACTGTCTTATTGAGTTGGTTTCTCAGGGAGCTGAAGGGAGTAATCTTAGTTGGTGAACTTTCTGGTCTTCCAGGAAGGTAGTAGGTGGGTAGTTAGGTTCTTGAATGTACCAATTAACCAAGCTAGTGAAGGGTAGGAGGAGAGAGAAGATAGTAAGACTAACAGTGATAATGTTAAAAAAAGTAAATTCAAATATATCACATACACTTAAAAGTATTTGCTAAAAGCATCTACAGTGTCTTCATGTTAAAATATATTCATGTTAAAATACATCTAGTCAATAAAATGAAATACACAGATAAATTCAATGAGGTCTAACAACAGTTCTTATGACATGCTGAAAGCTTGAATATAAGAGCAGTGGGAATAGTTTTCCATACTTTAGTTATTAAATGAGGCTATCAGCAAGCCCTACACAAAAAGCGGATGTTAAATCCTAAAGTACTGACTTAAACTATTATATAATAGGGTAAATATAAGAGATATGTGGTTTTGAAAATCAGGTAGTCATTTGTATATGGCTAATTGATTCAAGACTGACCTTTGTTCTATGTTAAAGTGAGATTAGCATAGGCCTCGTTTATTCAGTGTGGGTAAAATCAGAACCAACAACTACGAGCTATTGTGGGAATGCAGTACTATGTTAACCTCCAAGATAAAACAGCTACTTCCCCAATTGTCATTTGACTCTCTTTGGTAATGTGTACAGTGAGAGACAGAAACATGTGCAAATCGACAAAGTTACAGTAAGTGATCTCTGCGGTAGCCTCAATTATCAGAAATTAGTAACGCAAGTTCAGCATTGCCAAGGTATTAACCTTTAGAGAAAGTACAGTAAATCGAACAATTACATACCACTTTTGTTAACTTTTTACCCAAAAAGAAGGTATGGCAATTGTAAGCAACCCTAATTCATTGCCATATACATGCCGAGGTAAAAGCCTCCGGGGCACGTGCAGAGAATAAATACGACAGCTTTACACAGCTAATAGGAACATAACCATGGAGAGGTGCAGCTACAAATAATACTATCTTGTGACTAGCTAAGAGAGATAAGCCTCAAGCAGCCATTAATTAGGGCTATAAACAGTAAGCGTTCAGCTGCCAACAATGTGTCCCTTGTTCGAGCGTACGGTTATAAGCTTCCTAGGGACTCTGGCTAGATAAATGTGATAGCAGGAAAGGTTTGCGGCTGAGTATAAAAAGCTTTACACAGCAAGCATTATAGACTTCAGATAGGACTCTACTTATTAAACAAGCAGATTTTCTCAATGTCATTCTATGATGCACACAAATTATATGCCCACGTGTAGACGCTAAACAGGATCTAGTAATTATCGGCACAATTCTCAGTCCATCAGTGAGAAAAATCATGCATAAGATACATAGTATTTGTCGGTTAGACAATAGTGATTAAAAAGCAGATATTCACAAACAGTATTGTTATTACAAGCAGAAAATGCTGATTCTCAATACAAGTCAAGCATCCAAACCAGTTCACTCACTTTAAGTTAGGACATTTCTGTTAAGTAGGCAGACATTACAGGCAGTATTTCTAATAAAAAGTAGTAAATGCTTACTCTCAGCTTAGGTCAATCATCTGAGACAGAAAGCACAGCAGCCAGGTAGAGAGCGGGGAAAGAAAGATGGCGTCCGTGAGTAGTGGGGTATATTTATAGGTTAATAGGTGACCTTGGGGGAGGGTGAGAGGGGAGTAACACAGATTGCAGGGCTTAGGCAGTAATATACGAGACAGAGAGCGTTAGGTTGGGAGACAGAGGGAATGATTAGTGATGGAGGCGGAGCACAGAGGTAGGAGGTAGATGAGGTAGGTGGATGGGGAGGAAAGCAGGAAGAAGGAGTGGAAAGGTAAGGGATTTTAAAGTTGTAGAGCCTTATGGGAGTGAGGGAGATAGAAGGACATGGGAGAGCTATAGTATAGCCTTAGAACTGTAAAGTTAGGAGAGCTATGGGAAAAAGGACCTACAGTAAGACACAAGCGAGTGGATTACTAAGGAAGACAATCTATAGAGTGGAGGAAAACAGCAGGTAGGTCAGAGAGAGAGAAGTATAATGGTATATTA
Source organism: Protopterus annectens (assembly GCF_019279795.1). Classification (NCBI taxonomy): domain Eukaryota; kingdom Metazoa; phylum Chordata; order Ceratodontiformes; family Protopteridae; genus Protopterus; species Protopterus annectens. The sequence goes on from NC_056733.1 coordinate 437,792,106, forward strand.
GGCTAATCTGAGGAGATATACTATGCTGGGGTACAGGAGTGTGGTAGGAGTATTGTATAGCAAGGTCAGGGAGGGAAGGTTGAAAAAGAATAGGTCAGTGAAATTCTCCTCTGGTAAATGAAATTCACACAAAATGTGTTGTCTCAGAAAAAACAGTATAGTACTCCAAACTTCCAGATCCAATCTTCTTTCACAATAGACTAAAAACAATAGAATTAGGAGTCATGTAATCATCTACTCAACAATCAAATAAGGACAAATGGCAAGAGATTTCCAGCAATCTCCGCCAAGTAGTAGAAGAAAACCTTAAGGCTGTACATCAATGATCCACAGGCAGTAGTTTGTAAGAGTGAGTGCTCAGAAGACCAAACACTTTTTTTTCTTTGTTTTGCTAGCTGCTGGCTGCTCTCTATGTAAGACTGCTGTATAGTGGGTTATGGAAATTTGCCCTTCCCCTCTTTTTTGCAATCTTGAAGTTGGTATATATAATTTAGAAGAGCTGTAGGGGTGCAGGGGGACCTGCCAACCACCTTAAATAGTGTTTTTTTTATTCTAAGATTCAATCTAAAAAGACTGATTTTTTTTCAAACCTTTGATCATTGCTAGGGAATCATTTCAACATACTTGAATTAAATTCCAGTAGGGAAAATACACATTCAGGAAGGCACAGAGGTAGTAAACGCTGCTAAAATATACAGTCAAAGAGGCCAATACTAACTGCATATTTGTTGTATAAACATTAAAGGCCCACTTACACAGCAGTACCCCTGCAGTGGCACCCAACAACCACCATCTTAATTGTTTTTTTTATTTTCCACTTTCCTCTTGTTTTTCTGTAAACTAAAATGTTGTGACATTTTAGTATATCCTAAAATATTATAGTAAACTCTCAGTTAACTGGCACCCACGGGGATTGGTAGATGCCAGATAGCTGTAGTTTCTGGCTGATTGAGAGTTACTATTAAAAAATAGGCCTGGCTAATACTGTACCCTATACTATTTAACTGAGAGTTTACTGTAATTATATTACTGCACACAAAGAATGAATGATACAATGCTCTTACCTCACTGTTACATTGGTCATGGCTGAAAAGGTTCCCTTTTGAATACGTCATCTACCTAACTAACAATCAAACAACAAGCAAAGAGATAAATTGCACAGGTTTTACTCTCTAGACTGTGAAGTTAACATTAATCAATAGAACACAACATTATTTCCTTCATTATACCAACCTCTGTTTCACTCTCTCTCTCTCTCAGCCACTATCACTATCTCAGTGTTCAATGAAATTCGGATGAATGCATATAAATGGCAATACTGCATAAGTGATCATTTTCAAGCATTTTCAAATGTTTATCATTTTATTTTACAGCATAATTTCCTATGAGCAGTTTTGTCTGTATTCACCTAAAGAAAATATTCAGTATCATTAAGTGTACTTTAAGTGTACTTAATGAGTGCCTCATTGATGACTTCTTCACTTATTTTGCATTGAGAAACTGTAACAGAGAACACAGTTTCCATCAAACCTAGTGAAGATTCAAAACACACTATCATAATGTTTTACAGCCCACAGAAAATTTAAACACTATTGCATTTGATTCTAGTACTGTTTGAATTTCCATCCTCAAGCTTTTCATCCATCACTTATTCCTTAACACATTACGACAAAAAATGTTTGAAAGATTTAACAGATAGGGACATACTAGACAAAGTATTTTCATGTGTGACTGTTTTCTACTAATGCAATCTGTTTTGATATATAACTTTAACAAACTAGTGCCATATCTGTCTGTACAGGCCTAGATAAATGTATTAGTATACCTTATGCAATGTTAAAAGTGTATTTTATGCCTTCTTCTGTATAGGTAGACAAATGGATTTTTTCTGTTAAGTGCATTTGTACTCACATTGATGACAACTATCAGTGGGTTCAATTCACACCCCATACACATTGTTATGACTATGAAAACAAATATGATGTATATTATTTTATCAGTAATATAACTGTAGCAGTCCACGATCCATATATATCCGATCATCATTATTGGTTTGTTGGACATTTTACAACTTGCAGTAAGAATGGCTTTGCTTTGCTTATCACCTATGATTGATATATGTCTGTTTGAGCAGCATGTTTGCTTTCCATAAGTACAGCGTTCACAGACATCAATGATCTAGCTAAATAGTTGTAATGTGGCATGTCAGGCTATCTGTTGTTTTAGGTGTCCTCTGCATATGCACACATACTTTTATATATATTGCATACAAGGTTTCTAATATCAATGATTATTTCATGGTTTGCAAAGCTCATTCTGCTAAACTGTATCATTAGTAAGAGTAGTTAGAATGCAGTTTTCATTGTGTTTGTACTTCTCTTGTACTACCCTCTTTGTCGCTATCCTTACTCATACATACTTTCTTTTTGCTTGTTGTTTTTCATTTGTTTTACTATCATATACAGCAGCACAGCAATCTGCAACAATTCCACAAGTAAGGCTGTAAGCCTGTCCCCCACAAGTAGCAGCAGCAGTAACAATGCCACCAATCCCACCACCACCACAACCAGCTGAAGCAGCCAGCCTGCTGCAGTTATCTCCACAACTCCTGCCTTACCTGCACCACCATTATCAGGTAGTCCTGCACTGGAGGCTGGCACAGTAGTACCACCCAGTAGCAGTGTGAGTGGAGCTGATACCTTTGCTACTCATCTGCCATTGGTAGAAAATGTGTGAGATATTGTTAATAGATTGCATGCCCACATCGGCCTCATGTAGACCATACTTTGATCACTTGTTGAGTCATATCCTCTCCCAGTGGTGTCTTCATTGAATTAAGACCCAGGGTGAAAAGTAATCTCCCACTGTGTTTCAGCTGGCAGAAACTGTGCCTGTGGATACCCTGTATCATCCCTAACCTGGTCATCTCCTCCCTTTTGTGTCTGTGTTCCACCCCTCCCTTTGGTTTAACAATTCTCCTCTAACTGTTATCTTACCTCGTTTTGCCAGATGTCTCCTTTAGTGCAGTTCTGCCTTCTATTTTTGTGCATGCTTAACCACACCATGGTAGTCTTGTCTTCTTTCTCTGCTGCCTAACCTACCTCTCATACTTTCTTCTTACTTCTCTTCCTTCCTTCCCCAACTTTTCCTTCTATTAAAAAATTGGAACCTATCCCAAAAAAAGTTTATTCTTGATCCCACCCAACCATCATTTTGCTCAATCCTTATTTCCTTGCCTTCTGTTGTAGCCTTGCTTGCTTCCAGTTTTCATCTCTCTCCTTTACTCCCATATCTAGCTTTTAATCTGGTCAAAAAATAAACACACCATACATATGCCTAAAAAGGCCTCATAAAAATATCTTTTTGTGATTCTACATTGTGCAATTGGTCAAGATAAACACCCTCAATGTTCATGTATAACCACAGAGAAACTGTGCTTCTCATTGTATAGTAAAAATGAAGTCCAGTCTATGTCATGCTCTAAAGATTGTGTCATTGGTTGTACAAGTGAGCAGAGTGCTACTGCACTCAGTGTCAGTAAAACAGCAGGTAGCAAGCTTGCCTTTGGTGCAGAAGGCTGAGGATTTATTCCCACACTAGGCAGATGGATTGCAGACAATGTAGGGCAGCATAAGGGGGCACTGCACTTCTGAGTGCATCATTCTTTTAATGAGATGTTAATTCAGTGCTGGATCTGTCTGCATGGATGGCAACTCAAGTGAATGTAAAAGATCCCAAGGCATCTATTAAAAATGAGTAGGGGATCCTTAATTTAACACAGCATAACTAGAAACACAATTTGCATTTTTAAATATTTACAAAATATACATATTTACACACACACACACACACACATATATATATATATGTGTGTGTGTGTGTATGTATATATACACAGATTTCTTTTTCTTACTATATATCATTTTTCTTATAACTTCCTCATTATTATTCTTCCATTATTAACATACATTCTTTCTTCCAGAACCATAATCTGATTTGTTTTGCAATATATATGGCAAAATACATTTCCCATTAAACAAAATTTTATTCTAAATAATCTGGATTACATAAAATAAATTCTTATCTACCTTTCTCACATAATCTCTCATCTTATTCTTATATCTGTACATAATCATATTCATATCTTTATTATGTCATTAATATTGTCAAAAAATTCTTCACACAACTTTTTCCAATGTTTCACCACTCTGTTAAATTTGAATAATGTACCCTGTTGCCTCTTCCTCCTCCCCACAAAATAAACACTGTCTTTCAGCATTCTTTTTACATTGCATATTCCACGTTAGTGGTACCTTATTTATTACTAGCCTCTGTAGGAAATCTGGGCACTCTATTGTCTTACTAATCCCCTTTTTCCTTACTTTAATGATTTTAATCACTTCTTCAAGTAAAATTCCCAAGGAATTACATAATAATATTGTTTTTTCATATTATTATATGAAATTCCTCTATCTTTCTGTATATCAGCATTTTTCTGTTTTCCTTATTAGTATTTTTTCTTGATCATTTTTAATTTCAACATTTACATATTTTTTTCTATTCTCATCTTCCAGAATTTTTTACTCATATTTAAATATTTCCTGTATTAAATTTAAATTCTGTACATTTTCCCATTTTAATACTGTATATGAGTTGAATAAAAAAAGGGAATTAGTAACCTCTAACACCCCCCCCCCATATTCCCTCATATACAGTACATCTCTTTTCAATGGGTTTAATTTTGAAGCCCAAATGAAAGAAAACACCAGCTGTGTAATTTCCTTTTCATATTTTACTGGGATTATATAAACATTTGGCATATATACTATTTGTCTCATATGTAATGTATATATGTCCTCCCCAGAAGACATTATCTCTTTCATATTTCTTTTATCAAATCCTCCCATTGTATCATAACTACATAATTTTCTCAAATTTTACTCCTAGTAAAGACACTTAATTCACTGAAAAATATACAGCCCAAATTTTCACCACATCACTCAAACCCTTACTTTTATCATTATTCAAAGTCATTCCCATTTCATTTAAAAGTCCATTCAGACAAACCAGCATTCTGTCATCCATATTTTGTTCTTAACAACTACAAGTGTATCATCTATCTATGTCAAAATTAATAGTATAACTACTCCTTTTGCATCACATATCTAGCATCTTTCATTCGATAAGCTATTTCACTCACTATTGCGTTAATTATCAGTGTAAACACTATTCAACTCATGGACCATCCTTGTCTAATAACACACTTCATGCATATTTCTTTACTCAGTCACTCATTCAATTGCAGTCTCGCTTTATTATTCTGATATGCAGACATACGCACTTTCCAAATTCTATTACCTATTCCATACTTCTCCACAGCATACCAGAAAGCATCATGTCCTACTCTATCAGATGCCTTGCTAATATCTTCTCCCTTAAGTTTCATATCCTCCCTTTTACTTACAATATCAGCCACAATTTCTTTGACAACCACTAACGATTCTTGACACTCCTTCCATTTATACTGCGCTTTCCTTCCATTCTTCCATGTGTTATTCCCATAAAGCTTGTACAGCCTGTATTATATAGTGATGGGGCTTCAAGTTTTTATTTAATTCTTCTCATCTTTCTTCCATATACATTTTAGTATCCCACTACATAACTCTTCATAAACAATCCCTTCTTTCACTCATTTATCCAGTACATTTATAAAATACTGTTTTGCCAGCCAGTCCATTAATTTCTTGTACACTCCATACCCTATACCACCTGGGCCTGATACTGAATCAACATTTATTTTCTTAAGTATTTAATCCAATTCACTACTGGTCATTTTTTTTTAAAGTCTTCTTTAACTCGTTCTGGAAATTTCTTTACTTGCCATTCTCTCATATTTTCCATCCTTATACTTACACTTATTTTGTACAACTCTCATTATTTTCTCGTGTGTTCTTTTTAACTCTCATTTTACATTTTTCATTTCTCTCCTTATACTAATATCCCCCTTTACTATTTTACTCAGATATGCAGATACATTCTCATTTTTTTCCTTGCAAATAGTATTTCTGTTTAAACAGTAATGCCTTTATTCACAATACCTTTTTTATATTTCTTCTTTTCCCTAGCATAATACTCTCTTTTACTATTCTTTAAATTTTCAAATACATTTCTACAAATGTTCCAATATTTTACTTTATCTTTCATTCTTACATCTTCTTACAACTAAAAAAATATATATATTTTATGCTTATTTCTAAGTTCAGTCAGTCACTCAGACTAGTTTTGTAGAGGTCTTTCAGGTTATATGATCTTTACACAACTACAGTTATTCTCACTCTCCAATTACATGCTATCATTTCTCATTTATTCTTTTGATTCACTTTTGTATTTTAATATACTCCCTTTTTTTCATCCCCTCTATCCATATTGCTAAAGGGTCTCAAAAACATGACAACTATATCACCATCTATTAAACTAAGCTTTTTGATAATGTAAAATAATCAATTTCAGATCTAAATGCTCTTATAGGTTCATACTAGGCTAAATGCCCTTGTGAGCCATTTTATGCCTAGCCAGTTATCCTCTGTGAGATTGAAACCCTGTAAATTGTGTTTGTAAGGCAAACACCATAACCATTAGGCCACCCTCCCAACCCTTCTTCTATAAGTCCATTAACATTTGCTCCACACATGTAATTTACCACATTTTATCACTTCCTGTATTTTTACACCTTTCCCTTTCATTTTACATATTCCCTGTAAGTGGCAACTAAAGTCCCATGCAATTATAATTTTCATGTTAACTAACATATACCCCCGGATTCACTATCCTTCCATGCATGACTAGCTTAGTCCTGCATGGAAGTGGCCGTTTAGGAGCAGGATGGCAGCAATATTTAAAACAGTAAAGATAAAGAAGTTCTTTTTTTATAAAACAGATTAAATTTAACCATAGTTGCACAGGTTTGCCCATTGCTTAGCTACAGTTAATGCAGCTTAAATGGCACAAGAGGATAAAAGCAAGATATATGCAAATGAAACAATACAGCAATAGTGTAGTGGGCACAGCATTCGCCTTAGGAGCCGTCATTTCCAGTTCGAGTCTCACTCTAGTAGAATCCATTTTCCATGTCAAATCACTTTATGATTAATTTATTTTGTTGCATAACCTATGACATAACATATATTGTGAACTGGAGTACTGCATTAAATGCAAATGTGAGGTGTCATTGTCATAATGTTGCAAAGTCCACAGATAATCACAAGTGCCCCATGCAGTATATGTACACAAGAATTAGGGATACAAATGGAAGGTAAAAAGTGTAATGAATGATAAATCCATGCAGTTTCCAAATCCACCACCTTCCAAAGAACCATTAGACATTACTGTCTAAATGAGTGCGGAGGTAAGCGGGTATAAGCACTAATAAGCAACAGTAACCATATTTAAGCAGTAGTAAGCGAGAATAAGCATATTTAAGCAGTAGTAAGCAGGTTTAAGCCTGTTTGCATGGGGGTAAGCAATGAGCACACAGGTTAAGCAATATTGAAGTTAACTCTCTGTAAGTATATTTAACCGGAGTTTAGCATTGTTTACCTTTGCGCAAACCCACTGCAAACCCGCTTACAATTGCTTAAAAGTGCCTTAAGCACTCTGTATGCATCAGCCGCTGTTCTGGCCAGAAACAAAATAAACAGCCTTTGCAGGTCTTGAACCAAGGACACTGTTAAGTGTAGTCACAGTAGTTAACCACTAAGCCATCACAGCACTATATAAGATTGAGGTTTCACCAAACAGATCCTCAGCATAGGAAATACGAATTGAACATGAGAAAGGAATCTATATACAGTTTTATATTGTATAACCAACTACAGGACATAAATATGTGAACTGGAGTACTGAATTAAGCCCAGATGTGAGGTGTCAGTGTAATAAAGTGTTGAAATTCCCTAATAAACACAATGACCCCATACAGCGTATGTACACATGAATCATGGATACCAAACACATGTATAACATGAAATGAATAATAAATCAATGTCACAATGCAAATATAATGCAACTTAAATATTAAGCAATGCTAAGCATTGCACAGCCCAGCTTACTAGGTGTAATCAATATGTAGGCCAGCTAACTCAATCTGCCCATTGGTATACCCCTTTAAGCAATGCCATCCTTAGGTAAGCAGGTTTACCCATAGCTTAGCCTTTTCAAAACCGTCCAATCACGGCAAAGTGTGAGAAACTGGTCCTATTTAAACCCAACAGGCAGCAATACATCTCATAACTGGCTGTAGCTTCCCCTTGTAGGCACTATGTCTGGAATGGGAGCGGGTGTGCACTTTCGGGTGCAGTGCTGAGGCATCCAAGAGTCCAGAGTCATAGCAGGACTCCTTGTGAAAGACCATGACATGTGACTGCTGCAGGGCTAGTACCAGTGTTCCCAATACAAAGCAGAAGCTTGGGACTGTCTCACCAGTGACCTCACCAGTGCCACTGGCATATGCCAAACTGGTGAGCAGGTCAGGCATTACTATGCTGACCTGAAGCGGTGAAAGGGGGATCTCTTGGATCAGTGGATCCAAGAGGGTAGGAGGACAGGGGAAGTCCCAGCTGTGTGTAAGTATCAATCCACTACCTGCTTAATAATTGCCAGCTCATGTACATTTTGGATAGGTATGACTAAATATTCCTCTTATGTCTTTCACAGTGGCAAGTGAGTGGGCTATGAACCAGGAGGCCCATGGATGTAGACTGGAGCAGTTGCAATGTGAGGCAGGTTAGTAATACTCTTGCATGTACTGTCATAGGAAATAAATCTAAAAGTAGTAGTAAGTTAATTGCCTGTATAAAACTTGTATTGTTTAAGGCATGTACTGCATTCACCAGAGAATATGGCAGGACGAGTCTCATATAGGTTGTATGTAAATAAAAGCATAATTGCCTGACAATAAAGTTCTAACTGCTGGACTGCATGTGTTTAATCTGGTATCATATGGTAATGTAGATTTGCAATAATTTAATAGTACTGTTGTATTAAGCACTGTTACCCACACTGTGCTGCATAAATAAAATGTGTAGGAATGCCTGTATATGACTGTTGTAATCCCAAGAGGTCATATAGTACAACTGAGAGAGACTTAGAAAGAAAACAGTGAAAAGAAAAGACAGCAAAATCCAAATAGCACACTCAACTGAGACGTGAAGTGTTGTATTTTTACCACACACAGCCATGGTTCGAATCCTGGGAGTGGTAGTAGGCTGCATACAGAATCATACCCCACAACTGTACAGATATATCCAGAATGTCCAGTAAATCTGGCAATATCTGCTGCCTGTCACCCTGTCCCCTTGGGAAATCAGTGGGATGATCCCAGACATTTAGACAGCAAAGAAGAAATACAACTGATTGTCAAACGTCTATAAGAACAAACCTGTCACTCTAGCAATTCCCCAAAATGTTATGAGAGTAATAAGCCAAGTATGTCCCATCTGCACCCCCATCTTGTCAAGCTGTGACGAGAGTGTCTACAGTAACAGAGTGAGATGTATGTGCATAATACTAAAGTGGAATCTGGTAATTTGTGTGGCAACATTTAGGTAGTGCTAACAAACATTGCTCCCATAGGTCTGTCAGATGTGAACACTGTGCCTAGAAATAAAAGATTGATATAGGTTCATAGATTAGTACTAAGCTAACTGCCCTTGTGAGCCATTTTAAGCCTAGCCAATTATCCCTTGTGAGACTCAAACCCTGCACTTTGTGTTTGCAAGGCAAACACCTTGACCATTAGGCCACCCTCCCATCCTGCATATCCTGTACTGGTACTGTTTACTCTGGTACTGTATGGCACTGCTAGTGTTGCAGTTGCTCTGAATAATAAGGTATTACTCATCACTGTCACCCAGACTGTGCTACATAATATAATTGTCTAGGAAATCCTGTATAAGAGTGTTGTAATACAAGGTCAGAATGGAAAACCACAGGAGAATTATAGACAGAAATCAGATAAGAGATACACAGCAATATTTACATAGCACACACAACTGTGATGGACAGTGTTTTATTTTTAGCAGACACAGCTATGATCCGAATCCTGGGAGTGGTAGTAAGCTGTATACAGAATCATACCCCACAAGTGTACAGAAATGTCCAGAATGTCCAGTTAATTGGCCCATATCTGCTGGCTGTCACCCTGTCCCCCTGGCATATCAGTGTGCTAATCTGTGACATGTAGGCAGCATTTCATGTCATATAACTGACTCGCAGGCCTGTAGATATCTGGAAACTGTCAATGAAAACAAACCAGTCATTGTATAATTCACTAAAGATTTAAGAGAGCAATAGTTGAAATATGTCCCGGTTCACCTGCATGTGGTCAAGACATGCCCAGAGTCTGTGCAGAAAGATGGACAGGTATGGGCATAACATCAACTGGAATCTGGGAGTATGTGTAGAAACAGTTAGTTAGAGTTAACAAACAATTCCTCCACAGGAATACCAGGAAAGAGGTGTATACTGCAGGTAAAACCAGTTCAAGTATATAGTTGTCGACAGCCATACCACTGTCCAAACTAAGGCAATAGGGTAGTGTGCTAATACTTGTAAGGTACAGATAACAGCACCGACTAGAAAAGTAATGCGAACTACAGGAATATACTAGTTAATTTACATCTTTCTCTCCCTCACCATATCTGCAACAATAAATTAAATACACAACTCAACTGGTATATGCTGACTTAACTCTAATGTTGGGACATATGTCCTATTTTCCGATAATTATTTAAATCTGTTTCTATGCATGTGCTATGTTGAAATATTCCCACATTGGTGGCATGGTGCCATCAATGTACCTGCATGCTGTTGTAATTACCACTGTGGTCCCATATATGCATGTGTTCTGTTTGCTATGCAAACTGTTTCCATATCTGGTGTTTGGGTTAATGGGAATATCTATGCATGCTGTTATACCTACTCCTTGAATGCGTTGACTATTACTAACCCACATATATTGATAAAACATAAACACCATAGCACATATGAGAATGTGGGTCCCAGCGGACCCACCTGTCCCACCTCAGCTGGCTGTGGCACCTCCTTGTCTGTTGGTCCTGCACCACCTTTGGGTGGAACCGTCTTAGGGGATGGGACTCGCCCATCTCTGGGATTGGGCGCTGACAGGAACCTGTCACCCATCATCATGTCCAGATCATGGTGCATAGTGAGCTCTGCAGGGAGGTTGGAGATCTGCTACACCAGCTTGAAGACCTTGGGTCATGAATAGAGGGTTGGCCTGGCTCTCCTCCTTAGCCCCCAGCACAGCCATCTTTGGGGATGTGAAGGTGCAGTATTGACTGCCCATGGGTGGGGACCTCAGTACCACTGTTACCACTAGGGGGCTCATGGGCTTGCAATTTCCAAACACCCCTCCCCATCAAGGTGTTTACCACCCATGTGTCATATACCACCCCTGTACATGTCTTGTTTGTCTTGTCTGTTAACCTACCCACCCTACCTCTTCAAATATACCTACTATCCCCAACATCCTACTCTCACCTGAAAAAAAAAGGGCAATCTGTTCCCAAAAAAAAATCTCACCCCATACATAGCTGTCCATTTCGCACACATGTCCACTGGACACTTGTAATCTTGTCTAATTGGCTTAACAGATTATTGTTGTCATTACTCTTCTCTCAGGGGTATGAGTGTCCAAATTTATAACCAAATTCAGTGGATGGTGCAGTGGTGCAACAGTAGCATTGTCACCTCACAGCAAGAGGTTCTCAGGTTCGATGCTGGGGTGCCTTCTGTGTGAAGTCAGCATGTGATCCCTGCATTCATGTGGGTTGCCTCTGGGTCCTCCGGTTTCCCCCCACGTTACAAAGACATGCATATGGAGCATTTCTCCCCAGGCCTCCAATGAAAATTGGCTTTATTCCAAGTCAGACTTTCCTGTTTAACAAATGTTAAATAAGTACATGCACAGCTGTTGCTGTAGAAGAAATGGGTAGCTGTGGACCTTCCTGCACATTCCTACCTATTTTCCCTCTTTCTGCCCCTTTTTCACCACTTTCCTATCAAGCCTTTTTCATTTCTCTTAAAGACATTACCGCAGGGGTAAGCAGGAGTAAGCACTTTTAAGCAGCAGTAAGCATGTTTAAGCTTGTTTACGCGGGGGGTAAGCAATGCCTATGCAGGTTAAGCAATTTAAAAGCTAACTGAGTATAAGAAACTGTAACCGGAAGTTAGCAATGCTTACCTTCGCACAAACCCACACAAACCTGCTTACAACTGCTTAAAAGTGCCTTAATCACTCTGTAACCAATGGCCCTTGTTCTGCCCAGCAACAAATTAAACAACCTCTGGAAGGCTTAAACCCAGGACCCTGCACACCATATCCAAAGCGATTTACCACTAAGCCATACATAAACCTGATGTTTTTACAAACATATGACCCAGCACAGGCATTCAACAGTACAGGAAATGTATTTAAACAAGTAGATGTATGTGTGTGTGTGTGTGTGTGTGTGTGTGTGTGTGTGTGTGTGTGTGTGTGTGTGTGTGTGTGTATATATATATATATATATATATATATATATATATATATATATATATATATATATATATATATATATATATATATATATATATATATACATATCTATATTTGTATATATATATATATATATATATATATATATATATATATATACATATTCATATCTATATGTGTATATATATATATATATATATATATATATATATATATATATATATATATATATGCATGTATATACAGATATATATCTATAGATATAAAAGACGACATAACAAATACATATACAGCCACAGGCACCATTAATATGGGTGAGGGGGCCCAAGCTACACGTTTTGTACGTATTGATACTACCCTCCCCTCACAGCCAAACACTTCTGCCCTGCAATACAATACCAACTGTTGCAAGTCCCATAACCAGGGCCTGACACAACATGAGCACAAGATGTTAACATTAATCCATTCCACCTGTATGATGTCAGGCTGGTATCAATAACATATCATGCAGTACAGTAAGGTTACCATAGGGAATGTACAATGGGGAAGCAGTATATATATATATATATATATATATATATATATATATATATATATATATATATATATATATCTATAACTACACATACACACAGAGATATGTACAGGAAGATACATATTTAGAGGGTGCACACCATATGGAACAGCCAGTATGCCTACAGTTGCCACCTTACCAACTGGACACTGTATGAGTCACCCATACAAAAGACAATTGTTGCCCGAAACATATACCCACAGAGTGGTCAAAGGATATAACATCACACACAGGTTTGCATACATGAGAAAGCTGTATTTGTGTACTATTACAGTTGCATATGCCATGTCATATAGCTGTTTAGAATCTGAAATACATATAAACAGACTAATGCAACTCTCAAACAGATCAATTAATGCAGTATTCCGGAAAGCATTACATATGTTGCTGTCCAGGCCAAGGCCCTCAAGTAGTACAAAAGTAAAGACAAACTGGGCCACAGGATAACAATCAATCAACAGTAAGTAATGCAGATGTATAGTCCAGCAGCCTCTATCTACACTCTGTCCACAATCTCTAGGGAGTAAAGACTTCAGCTGACACAATGGGATGTATCCGTTACATAACAAGGCATAACTGAAACCATCACAATCCCACTGACAAACAGAGCAGTCTGTATGGCAGAAATCAGTAGGCCTGCATTTACCCAAGATGAATTGTATGGTAATGTACATCCAGATACCTTAAGACAGCTTACCCCGATACCCCTCACATGTTTAACAGCCTAGATTAGTTATGGTGCATTACCACCCCATAGACTGACATACAGGGACATATACCTCTGTTACATACACTGACCTCTGGACTGCATAAGGGCACACATGTATTGTGCAGATGAAGCCCACACATACAGAAAAGACAAAGCATTCAAACAACGAATAACTTCCAAATGCACACAACTGAGAACACTAAAGTCCACGAACTCCAGTCGGTGATGATACTACACTGCTACAAACACCAATACAAACTGAATAGCATAAAAGATTCCTTTTAATATCGAAATCCACAATCACATGAAAACAGTTGAGCGCTTTCACCCACTAAATGTGGCTTCATCAGAACATCTAAAAAATCTTAACTACACTGTTAAATATTACATTTTGGCACCAATTCACTACAAAGTTCCTTAAACTGATCAATGCACCAAAAATTTTATAAATGTGTATATTAAAAAATGTTTGTTAAAAAATTTTATAAAATATTCTATGTATTACACCAAAATTCCTTTGCCACACCATAACCTAAAGTATATATAAAAAATATATAACACAAACTATATGAAAGACAAATTTGTACTTTTCTAAGTATACTGTAACTGCTTATTGACTAATATGGGTTTGATAGGTATGTGATCATTGAGACCCGGTGGTGACGAAGCATCTGTGAATATTTGCCACCAGACCTCTTTGTAACCTAAAGTGGCCTTATAATTACCCCTCTAGGATCCAACTTAATGCTCTCCAAAATGGCTAATTTAAAAGAATGGGTGACCTCACATTTTTCTATATGCATGTAGAGAGCATTATTCATGTCTTTCTTCCATATACTATATAGGTGACCATAGATCCGTTTTTTGAAAGATCTCTCCATTTTCCCTATGTAGTATCCTGCACATGCCATACATTTAGCCAAATAAATCACTAATTTAGAATTACAGCTGCCTTCTCGAAATTTAATCCTGGTTTTATTAATATTGTCTAATATAATCCCTTCATCCTCTAATATTACCTGACATTGGTTACAACATCCACATTTCTTAGTGTGTTTTTTCCCCTGTTATCCAAATCTTTTCCTGCTAACCCTTCTTCCAAATACATTTTTATATTCCGACCCATTTTAAACGCAAATAAAGGCTTAGGACCGACTATGTCCATTTACACTTGATCAGCTAACAAAATATTCCAATTCTTGGTCATGATGTTCTTGACCCTATTAACATGAGGACCATATTCCAGAATACATGCTCGATGGAATGAATCAGTAGTGGTATTCCCCTGTTCCGCTCTAGATGGCATCATATTCTTTCTATTTACTCGTAATAATGGGGGATATTTGTGTCCCCATTCCTTAATAATATATTTCCTAACATCAGACATCATTTTCTTACAATACTCCCGTTCTTCAAACAAACCTGTTATAAAATCTATCTCTTCTATCATATCTGCAAATGCAGATGTCATTCTGGCCGCTCTGATGCATTGTCCTTTGTAGATATTGTACAACATTTTTCTTGGAAAATTACTTGTGTATTCTAAGTATCCATTAGAGAATGTATTTTTTCTATATATATGGGATTTAAAACCCTTTTCTCCGTTGGATATGTATGTGTCCAAGTATGCTATACCGTCGCAACTGCTGGAATGTGTAAACCTGAGATATTCACTACTTTGGTTCAAATAATCCATAAAATCGTTTAAACATTCTGGACTTCCATTCCAAAGGATGTAAATATCATCCCAAAACCGGCAGTAATGTCTGACTTGTTTGAAAAATATACTTTTGAAAACTACTGATTCCTCCCAATCCAGCATAACAAGGTTGGCAAACATGGGGTGCATGCCACCCCAATTGCTACCCCACTGGTTTGTCTGAAATGTTCACCCTCATAATATATATAGTTGTGGTCAAGAACTATGGACATACATTATAGTATCAAACATGCCTTGTCCCAATCCAGGTTTGAATATTTTCTAATACTGTTGCAGAATGCATCCATACCTTCCTGCTTAGGGATGCATGAGAACAAATCCACAGCATCGATGGTGACATATATTAGTCCTTCTTTCCATATGTTAATGGGAAAACTTATGAGAAAAATCCCACATGTCCTTCACCATATGTGGAATTTTCACATACATGTGTTTCAACCATGTGTCTACTACTACACCTAAGGGGAATGTTTTGGAAAAACTACCTGAAATAATAGGACAAAAGAGTGGGCTATTGATATTTTTATGTACTTTAGGAATACCCACCAAAGTAGCTAATTTAGGATATTCTACCTTAATGAAATTATAGGTATCTACTGTTATTCTGTTGTCTATCAAAAATTCTTCAATATACATATCTATACGTTTATATGCAATGTTAATTTCATTGATAGACACTATTTCATAGTTGCCTGACTGTAGTAAAATCTCATACATTTTGGTGGTGTATTCCATGGCATCATAAATGACCATCCCTCCCCTCTTATCCGGTTTCATAACCTACTATGATCTTCTCTAAGGTTCTTAAGTGTGCTGACCTCTTCATCGGTCAAATGCCTTCTCTGTTTATTAGTCCATGATTTATTGTGAAGTTTGTATATCTCCTTGGTCACTAATTTGTCATATAGAGCGACACTGGGGTACATGGGAGGGACAAAAGTGCTTTTCTTTTTAAGTAAATTAATACTACTACATTTATGTTCATTGATTGTATCCCTATCATAAAAAATAGCCAAATTAATTTTTCTTCAAAAATAATTTAATCTCACAAAGACAATCAGCCAAATGAAAACAAGTGGTAGGAATATACTTCATACCTTTGGACAAAAGGTCAAAGTGTGCAATTTCTAATGTTAAATTAGTAGAATTTAAATTTTAAAATTGTTATAACTGTATGTATTCCCATCATGTACAATATAAAGACCACATATTGTCTGATCACTTGCCTCAACCCCATGTTGTACCTCTTCTGCCAACGTCTCATATCCCCC